>NW_027445711.1:0-15407 GCF_050003625.1 Haematobia irritans
TGCCAACCCCAACATTCAATGAAAATTTCAAGCAAATCGCATAATTTTGTTCCAAGTTTAAAAAAATAGGGCAAGGGGGAGGTCCCCTTCCCCGTCCACATATGAAACCATCAGGTACCTCATATTAATTCCATAACCTCACCGCATGTTCTCTGTAAATCTCAGATAATTTAGAGAATTTTAGTTCTTTCACTGTACTTTAAAAAAAGTCGAACAAAAGGGGAGGTCCCCCTCCGCCACCAAATATCGAAATATAAAGTAGCGGATCTTTGTCTAGATACCAAACCCAACCTTCAATGAAAATTTCAAGCAAATCGGTCAACTTTGGTCCAATTTTCAAAAAGTCCGACAAAGGGGAGGTCCCCCTCCGCGACCAGGTGTCAAAAAAAGAGGTACCCTATTTTCACCACATGAACGCCCCCTACGATCTCTGAAATTTTCAAGTAAATCGGTTCAGCCGTGTCGGAGCCAACTCGGAACATACAAACATACAAACAAACAAACAAACAAACAAATAAACAAACATAGAAAGAATTTTATATATATAAGATAGATAGATAGATTTGTTATTAGATTTTTTTCCGGGAACGGGATCCCGGGAATTAAGTTCGGGAATTCCCCGGAATTTTTCTTTACAATATTTCATATACTACAAAAAACCTTATTTTTAGTACCATTGGGTAAATCATCATTCTCATTACACTTCCAGAACCTACTTAAACAATTTTAACTGTATTTTTTTTGTAAATACGGTATTTCAAATTCATTTTTAGAAGATATTTAGTCTAATGTGAATGGGGTATAATTAAGACTAAGTATACAGGAATATACAAAATAATGTAATTGTTTTCGGTATTTTTGTTAATATAAAATAACAGGTTGGCTGATAAGTCCCCGGTCTGACACATAGATGGCGTCGCTAGTATTAAATGCATATTGTTTTTATATAGTACCAAACTTCACATGATTCGTGTCAAAATTTAACGTCTGTAAGTCAATTAGTTTGTGAGATAGAGCGTCTTATGTGAAGCAACTTTTGTTATGGTGAAAAAAATGGAATTTCGTGTTTTGATAAAATACTGTTTTCTGAAGGGAAAAAATACCGTGGAAACAAAAACTTGGCTTGATAATGAGTTTCCGGACTCTGCCCCAGGGAAATCAACAATAATTGATTGGTATGCAAAATTCAAGCGTGGTGAAATGAGCACGGAAGACGGTGAACGCAGTGGACGCCCGAAAGAGGTGGTTACCGACGAAAACATCAAAAAAATCCACAAAATGATTTTGAATGACCGTAAAATGAAGTTGATCGAGATAACAGAGGCCTTAAAGATATCAAAGGAACGTGTTGGTCATATCATTAATCAATATTTGGATATGCGGAAGCTCTGTGCAAAATGGGTGTCGCGCGAGCTCACATTTGACCAAAAACAACAACGTGTTGATGATTCTGAGCGGTGTTTGCAGCTGTTAACTCGTAATACACCCGAGTTTTTCCGTCGATTTGTGACAATGGCTGAAACATGGCTCCATCACTACATTCCTGAGTCCAATCGACAGTCGGCTGAGTGGACAGCGACCGGTGAACCGGCTCCGAAGCGTGGAAAGACTCAAAAGTCCGCTGGCAAAGTAATGGCTTCTGTTTTTTGGGATGCGCATGGAATAATTTTTATCGATTATCTTGAAAAGGGAAAGACCATCAACAGTGACTATTATATGGCGTTATTGGAGCGTTTGAAGGTCGAAATCGTGGCAAAACGGTCCCATATGAAGAAGAAAAAAGTGTTGTTCCCCCAAGACAACGCACGGTGCCACAAGTCATTGAGGACGATGGCAAAAATTCATGAATTGGGCTTCAAATTGCTTCCCCACCCACCGTATTCTCCAGATCTGGCCCCAGAGACTTTTTCTTGTTCTCAAACCTCAAAAGGATGCTCGCAGGGAAAAAATTTGGCTGCAATGAAGAGGTGATCGCCGAAACTGAGCCCTATTTTGAGGCAAAACCGAAGGAGTACTACCAAAATGGTATAAAAAAATTGGAAGGTCGTTATAATCGTTGTATCGCTCTTGAAAGGAACTATGTTGAATAATAAAAACGAATTTTGACAAAAAAAAAAATGTGTTTTTCTTTGTTAGACCGGGGACTTATCAGCCAACCTGTTAAACTTCCTATTTAATTAATGTACCAAGTAATAATAGTTGCCTTGTCTGACATACAAAGTCGTGGGTTCTAGCCCAATTGTTTAATTATCGTCATATTTCTGTAAACCGGTATTCCAATAGACTGGTAGAATAAGTAAATCTTTATAAACAATGGATCATTATACTTTTTATAGCCACTTTTGCAATTGCATAATTTCATAATATTTTCATAATTATTACAAGGATGTGTTTATGGAAATGGCAACATTTAACATGATAGTTACTTTAATATCAAATATAGTTGGTGTATTCCTTTTGGAAATATTAACCGAAAATTTGCATAGAGTGAAATATAGTGACTCTGTTTTATGATGGTGACATCAAAATAAGATCCTTTCATTTCCATACAATTTTAAGGTGGGTATTAAGTTCGAGTTTAGCCGCTAAAATCATCATTTTTCATGATTACTTTTCTTTAAGGAATACAAACTTTGTGAAAATTTGCTTTAGGCTTTTCCCCATCAAGTTATAAAAAAATTTGCAACAAATGCGTATAATTTTATGCCTTTTTCTTACTGATTTAGTTTTCACTTTAGGGATTTTAGCAGCTAAACTCGAACTTAGTACCCACCTTAAAGTGAAAACTAAATTAGTAAAAAAGGCATACAATTATACATATTTGTTGCAAATTTTATTATAACTTGATGGGGAATTGCCCAAAGCAAATTTTCACAAAGTTTGTATTTCTTAAAATGGATTATATACATTGTTAGTTGTCCAGACAGCGCTTTATAACCGTAGCTTTAGGCGATTTCTAATTTATTCAAATGTATAAGTATATATCACATTGAAGAAGGTTTCCCTTTGACCGAAATTTCGAAAAAAATGTCCCGCTTTCCCGGGAATGGAAAAAGTCCGAGAAAAAACCCTATTTGTTATTTATTACATATATTTTTTTAAATTTTTTAACAATCTCTCCGTATACCATTACAACACGACTCCACCTGAATGGTACACTCAAAAAAAAATGAACTCTCTATTTCACTAAAGCCAATTTAACTTTATATTATGTTTGAAGAAAGTTTCCTCTACTCTAATAAATTTTTGTGTACGTTAGTTAAATTAACTAAAAACGAGGAAAAAACTGTACACAAATGAAGGATAAAGATTAACTAAATTCGTGTCTTCCACAAAATAGTTCAATATTTCTTTAAATTTGTAAATTTTACAACAAATGCGGTCATCATGAACTTCGTATGTCACTAAAGACATTCTTGCAATTTTAAACTACAATTTTTTCCTTCAAACTACAAAATTTTCTTTAACAAGTGAAAAACCCTAATTTTGTCTAATAAATTTTCTTGAATTTGTAGAAAAATATTTACTTATTTTAATGACATTGGCATGATGCCAGTGTTTGTTATACTGTTTAGTTAAAATTTTCTCAAAATATTCTAAATTTTCTAAAATTAACCGAGATTTTTCTTCCTGGTGGGTTCACTGTTTTTTCAGTGTATAGATTACAGGTAGATAAAAGAAATATAGGAACATTTCCTATATTCTAACAAGTGTGTTTCCTTAAGTTTTGAAAGAAAGAAAGAAAGAAAGAACTTCCAAAAATGATCTCCCAAAGATGTTCTTTATTTTAACTGCACATGAAGTTCATTTGAGTCAATTTCTTCATTACTCGCTTTTTCATATTTTAGTGGGAAATCTATTTTGTGTTTCAAATAGGTTAAAAACAAATTAAGAATTAATAAAATGGTACAAATTATTTAAATTTAGCCGAAAAAATGCTAAATCCTTTGTAGAAAAATTTTGAATTTTTGAAATGCATTAACCCCCATTTTCATAAAGCTCCGTTAGTGTTCCGTTAACTAACCAACTTTTAAACCGTATTATAGACGAAGCTGTCATCTTGCCTTTATATTCCATAGGCCAGTAGGAACTTAACTGACGAAAAACTTTCGGTTAAAGTTAACCGGAGAGAAGATATTTGCTATTTACTTTCTGTTAACTTGTAGTTAAAGCCTAACAGAGCTACATGAAAATGGCCGTTGCGGCCATCCAAAACACTGAATTCGCCTCACACCTTAAGAAGTGATGCAAATTCAGTGCAGCGGCAGTTGAAATGGCGGACATCCGTCGTATGACAAGCCCATGTTAAATTCATCGCTTCTGCGTCAATTTGGCACCACTTCCGGATCCAAAAAGAACATTTTCACTACGTTTTTGGCGACGCTTTTTTGCTGGGGAATGCATTGTTATCATTGAACACAATTTTCTTGTTCAATTGTAAATTCTTATACGCCGCGAAGAAATCAGTAATAGTGAAATTCCATGTCTTATTCTAGTTAATGAACTATTCTTAACTGCTTTCAGTTAAGGATTTTTTACCGAAACAAGTAAATTTTATTATTTCACACAAAAATTTAACTTAATGGAAATAATATGACTAAAATAAATTTTGAACATGTTTTCCTTTAGTTTCGATGGCACTTTTTTCTGGGTGTAAGGTAACAGATTTTCTGCTATCTTAACTAATTAATATAACAGTTTCCTTTTTTGCTTAGTATGCTTACCAGTAATATTAGTTACTGTAAAGGGTGATTTGTTAGCTATTATCTTTAAACAGCTCACGTACGTTTCGTGTTTTCTTTTCACTGTCAAACATCTTCAGTTTCGTCTATAATTTAACCATGAATCTTCTTTTAAAAGATCAACGCTTGCAAATTATTGATTTTTGTTATCAAAATGCGTGGTCTGTTAAGAATGATTATCGCTTGAAAAATTAAAACCAGCGACGAAGTCTATTTCTGGCTTATGGGTTACGTAAATTAGCAGAATTGTCGATTTTGGAGTGAAAATCAGTCAGAAGCATTGCAAAAGCTACCGATTCATCCAGGAAAAAGTCTGACTTGCATGGCATGTGGTTTCAACAAACCGGTGTTGGGAACCACTGTGGTGCAATGGTTAGCATGCCCGCCTTGCATACACAAGGTCATGGGGTCGATTCCTGCTTCGACCGAACACCAAAAGGTTTTTCAGCGGTGGATTATCCCACCTCAGTAATGCTGGTGACATTTCTGAGGGTTTCAATGCTTTTCTAAGTGGTTTCACTGCAATGTGGAACGCCGTTCGGTCTCGGCTATAAAAAGGAAGTCCCTTGTCATTGAGCTTAACACGGAATCGGGCAGCACTCAGTGATAAGAGAGAAGTTCACCAATGTGGTATCACAATGGACTGAATAGTCTAAGTGAGCCTGATACATCCGGCTGCCACCTAACCTAACAAACTGGTGCGACATGCCAACCATAACGCGTAACAATGGAGTTATTGAGAGGTGAATTCGATGAACATTTTATTTCACGTTCGGGACCGATCAATTGGCCGCATAGATCGTGCGATTTAATGGTTTTAGACTATCTTTTATGGGACTATGTTAAGGCCCATTTTGTTTAAATCAAGCACTTTCTGTCTTCATATCTTAAATAAGACACGTTTTGAGGTTTCGTAATAAGAATTTAATAAAGTGCTATGTAATCTTTCGAAATATTGCGAAATTTTTAGAATGGTTTTTAAGAAAGTCGGTCCGACTGAAGCAGTTTGTTTTCTTTAAATAAAGTTTCTTTACCTCGGCTTGTGTGGGCCCAGTAATGTAATGTATAAATAGAACAGCTTGACTGTGTGCGTGGCTTGTGCGTTTATGGATATAGCGATAATTGTTTGTTAATCACTCAAGTTTGGGGCTAAATGGCCCAATTGATAGTGTATTTACTTACAAACTCTATGGTCCGAAAAGTAAAATTTGAAAAATGTATCAAATCGTATAATTTTGCCTACATAGTTTGTATTACAGAAAAACGTTCTGAGAAGTAAATAAATAAATATTTATTTTTTGAGTTAGTCCTTATTAAACGAAAGTTTGCGTAATTTCAACAGATGGACGGATTTCCATAGATAGATTTGGAGTTTCAAGTGAAGAAAATATATAGTATTCCATATGAGGACGAATATTTCGAGCGCTCATAATTCTTGCGGTATTCGACTTTCATTTCATTGTGCGGCATTTAACCATTACAGGATGAGTAACTTTGGTCAAATCATATTCTTTCACCTACATTAACCCCATATTCAAAATAAATAACGTTAAATTTTAAATACAAAATTTCTTCGATTAATTGTCAGTAAATTGTTTTACATATTGGCATAGTAATAGTTCTGGAAATTTAAAATTTTACATAACCCCTGTAGGAAATTGAGGTGACTTTAAGTTAATAAATTGTTAGTCATAACTGAGTCACAGGTGACTCAAATCCTAACTCATTTCCCATGTAAAATCCTATTCAGTTTTAACACGTGTTGTCATTGGAACGAGTCAGTCCTCACTCAAACCTGCATAAGCTTCAGCTAACCAAAAGTTAGCTCAAAGTGAGTTAGCTTTAGGCTGATAATATATGAGCATACTATGAGTTAGCTCTTAACTGATTAGTTTATGGTGAGCTCTTTGTGGATAATAAAATATTTTGTTTTTGTTTTATTATTTTTGATTCATTTTATTTCGAATTAATTAAAAAATAATAACAATTCAGATTTTTTAAAATTATTTTACAATAAATAAAATATAACGTAAGTAAAAATTCGGATATTCGTTGAGTTCATCTTGTCTTGAGTTTGAGTGTTGTGTTCAGTGTTGCCAATTTGGTGCTTTTAGCACCAAATTTAGTGCTTTTTGATTTCTAAAAAGCACCAAATTGCCTTTTTGGTGCCTTTTCAAAAAAAGCACCAACTTGGTGCTTTCTGGCATTTTCATTTAGTGCTTTTGGTGCTTTTTTATTTTGAACAGTATTAAGTTTAATTGATACAAAAATTTTGATTAGACTTTCAAGAGCCGAAGAAACTCAAATTTATTGCCAAATATAGAATTTGATTGTTATGAAGTTGGTATTGATTATTTTTTAATTAATATTGTTATTTAGGGTATTCTGTAGGAAAGTCGAACGATGAGTGCCGAATTTTTTAATTTGGTAAAGATGTCATTAAAAACGTTGTATTAAATTCACAAAAGCACGCAGAATTGGAATAAGCAATAGACTTCTTCCATATATTAATATTTTGAAAGTTGAAAAACATGACTGATCAAAATGAATAGCGGTTCATAATGGTGAGTACTAAGTTCGAGTTTTGCCGCTAAAGTGAAAACTATATCAGTAAAAACGGTATAAAATTATGCATATTTGCTGCAAATTTTATTATAATGGGGAATAGCCACAAAGTTTGTATTCCTTAAAATGAATTATTAAAGAAAAGTAATTGTTGAAAAATGACTATTTTAGCAGCTAAACTCGATCTTAATACCCACCTTAACTTCTTAAAATTCAATTCATAATTCATCTTCGGAACTTTTTTTTTTTTTTTTTTTTTAGTAGAGCATTTAATTTTCGATTTTGTGGTGGAAGGTGGTATGTTAGAATTTATAAAATATTTTTGGTGCTTTTTGGCCTTGGGGAGTTGGCAACACTGGTTGTGTTAATTTTCTCGTTTAACTCAGAGGGAGTTGTACCTACTTTTGTAATGACGCACACTGAATGGAAGTGGCATTCGTCAGGGAGGTCCAAAACGCTTAAGTGTATTTCCCAATATCTTCGTCCTCAAACAGCCATTTAACACTTTTATTCGAAGTTTCCATTTATTCCTTCACTGATAATGATGGGTTCTAGTGGAAATAAGGAAAGTTTAATTATTAAATTGCGTTTGAATTATGCATTTCTATGCTACTTACCGCTAACCGTGACAAAAAATTACAAAAGTTCTCTGAAAATAGAAGTTAAATTGAAACAAATATAAAAAGCCAAATACAAATTGACAGTTATAGAAGCCAATACATATTTTTTGTTTGTTTATTTAAATTGTTTCCATGACTTTACTTCACTTAAATATGCATCAGCTTAGAGTGAGTAAAAACGTAACTCATTGCTGATCGAGAAAAAGTGAGTTTGGGAAAAATTCAACTGACCCAAGACTGCATAAATAATGAGTTAACTTAAAGTCGCCTCAAATTAGTTAGTAAAAAGTTAGTTTGATTTTGAGTGAGTTCGAGACATTCCTACAGGGACATTGATAATTTATCACATATAAATGAATAATATCAATAATTTGAATAATAAAGTCAATTGCACGTTTTACATTTGTACCTATGTTAATTTGTTTATAAATCATGGGCTTAACATTTATTATTTGCAATCAGTCGATATAATTCTTAGTCATGGTGATTGAGAAAATCATAGCCTAGAGTTAATATCTTTGAAAACGTTTTTGGAATAAACTATCAATCATTGCAACAATTCCAATGAAACTGATTTATGCATGTAAACTGACAAAATTAAAATCGAACTTGAAACTAGAAATTAACATGCAAATCACTTTCTTATTTTGTTTATCTGACAATTATATATATAGATATAGATTATGGATTATTTCATAAATGTTAGATTATGTGTGCTTTATGAATAGGTTCATATTTAAAGGATAATACGGTCAAAGTTTGGTCAAGGGAGATCGCGTGTAAATCGGTGAAATCGGTTATTTAAAAAATCAAATTAAATTTCTTTTTCAAGTTCAATTAGTATAAAATTCAGGAAAAATATTCAGTTAGGCTTTCGCTTTTCCAAATCCGAATTGCCGGGCCTCACGCTTGACACCTGCCATCAGATTTTGTACAGCCACCTTGTTCACCTTCTTCGCCGCAAAAAGCCAGTTTGCCTTGAACTGCTGCTCGCCCTTAGCAGTTTTTTTGGTCTTCTTTAGGTTCCGCTTGACAATAGCCCAGTATTTCTCAATTGGGCGGAGCTCTGGCGTGTTGGGAGGGTTCTTGTCCTTGCACTCAAAAAAAAAAAAAAGTGAACTCTCTATTTCACTAAAGCCAATTTAACTTTATTTTATTTCATGGAATTATTATGTTTGGAGAAAGTTGCCTTTACTTTAATAATTTTTTGTTTACTTTAGTTAAATTAACTAAAACCGAGGAAAAAAATATGCTCAAATGAAGCATAAAGATTAAATAAATTCGTGTATTCCACAAAATAGTTCAGAATTTCTTTAAATTTGTAAATTTTACCAAAAAGGCGTCCATCATGAACTTCGTATGTCACTAAAGACATTCTTGCAATTTTGAACTGCAAAATTTCAAACTACAAAATTCTCTTTAACAAGTGAAAAAATTTAGTTATGTCTAATAAATTTTCTTGAATTTGTCGAAAAATATTTACTTATTTTTATGACATCGGCGTGATGCCAACGTTTGTAATACTGTTTAGTTAACATTTTCTACAAATATTCAATATTTTCTAAAATTAACCGAAAGTTTTCTTCTTGGCGGGTTCACTGTTTTTTTAGTGTGGAACCACCTGCACGTTGTTGGCGGCGTACCACTCCATGGCCTTTTTACCGTAATGGCAAGATGCCAAATCCGGCCAAAAAAGTACGGAACAACCGTGTTTCTTCAGGAAAGGCAGCAGACGTTTATTCAAACACTCTTTCACGTAAATTTCTTGGTTGACAGTCCCGGAAGCTATGAAAATGCTGCTTTTCAAGCCACAGGTACAGATGGCTTGCCAAACCAGATATTTCTTTGCGAACTTTGACAGTTTTATGTGCTTGAAAATATCTGCTACCTTTCCCTTCCTTTTGCCGTATAAAACTCCTGTCCCGGAAGCTGCTTGTAGTCGGCTTTGACGTAGGTTTCGTCGTCCATTACCACGCAGTCAAACTTCGTCAGCATCGTCGTGTACAGCCTCCGGGATCCCGCTTTGGCCGTCGTATTTTGTTTAACATCGCGATTTGGAGTCACTACCTTCTTGTAAGTCGATAGTCCGGCTCGTTTTTTGGCTCGATGCACGGTTGTAGACGATACACCCAGCTTATTTGCGGCATCTCGGAGAGAGAGATTAGGGTTTCGCTTGAAACTACCGGCAACTCTCTTTGTCGTATCAGCGGCTTCCGGTTTTCGATTTCCCCTCGATCCAGACTTCCTGGCTGTCGACAAACGTTCCCCAAACACTTTAATTACATTTGGCAACTTTCAGCGATTTTGCCAGCTTTGCGTGCGAGTAGCTCGGATTTTCGCGATGCGCGAGCAAAATTTTGATACGCTGCTCTTCTTGCTTGGACGGCATTTTGACAACTGAAGAGTGAATTCCAAAATCAAAATAAGAGCAACATTCTACACACACACACCTTCAAAATGAGGGGTGTTCAGGTTTTTTAAATGCAAAATTGAAAGAAATACGTCAAGTTTATATTGACCAAATTTTGACCGTATCACCCTTTAATATATACCCCGTATGGATAACTCCCAATTTAGAAGACGATGTTAAGAAGTTTTAAGATACCTTGCCAGCGACAAGTATTACTACAACCCAAGTAATTAAATTGTGGATGACAGTCTATAGTAGAAGTTTCTACGCAATCCATGGTGGAGGGTACATAAGATTCGGCCTTGCCGAACTTTCGGCCGTATATACTTGTTTTGGTTTTTAGTTTTTTTTATTTCTTTATCTAAATTAACTTCCAAGGCACAACTTCTAAAGCAATGCAAAAGATCAAAAAATGGAGTACTTCCGTCCTATGACAAGCCCATGTAAAATTTCGGATCACAAATTGGGGATCCAAACTACTTTTTGGAAAGCTCTTTTTTGCTGGGTAATTATCATATTGCCGTCAGCCGGCAAAGCATAGACCACATTTTTGGACACACACAAGCCAAAAAAAAAAACTAAAAAAACTAAACGATGTACACAATACAGCTCTTGGAATCGAAAATAAAGTAATTGTTTAACCCTTAAATGCAAAATGGTAAAAAGGGAAAATCTCCATAGCACAAATTTCTCAAGATTTCAAAGAGATATTCGACATTTCATTGAATAAAATTTTTATCACGAAACCTCAAAATTTTAATTAAGACATAAAGCTAGAAAAGAATAGTGATTATATAAACGGAAAAAAGTTTTTTTTTATACCAAAAATAAAAATTTTGTTAATGATAAAATTTTTATCTTTTCGAAGATATAGTGTAGATAGAAGAAACTATAGATTTTATATAATGTAAATATCGTCCGTGTATAATTCCATCAGCAATTCAATGTAAACACTTTAAATCCATAAAAAAGTTAATAATTGAACCTATTTTCTCAATTTGAACTTTCTTTGTAATTTACTTTCCTTCTGAAGTTAGATCAGTTTATAAATTAAGTTTAAATACAACAAAATCACAAGACAGAAAAAATTATATTAATTAAAAATTCACTTTGAGTGCGAAGTGCGATAAATGGAATTCAAGTGTCTGAACGTACCGGCATGACAAAGCATGATATGCATATTTTATAAGTTTAAATTAAACACAAACAAAAAAAATTGAGAATTATATGGAAAAAGTATGATTGTATGTAATCATAATTCAAATACATGCTGCACCATTTCAACTTTCAATGAATTACTAATTAAAGCATTACATTATATTTATTAGGAATTTTCAGAATCATCGAGTTTATAGAAAGGGCATTTTTCTAGTTCCATTAGAAAGTGAAGATTACATGCACTATTTTGAAAACGAGTTTTTCACATAAAAATGAAATGAAAAAAAGAAAACAACTTGGAATTTAATTACTCTCCATTTCGTTATATAATAATGAATTAAGATAAGTTGTGTTTATTCGGCTAAATAAGTTTTGTAAAATGCAATTATTACAATCTCGCTTACAAAATACTAGAATTTGAATAATAAACATGCAAAGAAATCCAACGTTTGGAAAATGGGTATCACATTGGGTTGGTTTTTTGAATGGTTTCGAAAAGTTCAAATTTTGATCACCAAATGTCTTTATTACAAAAATATTATTTTCTCCATAACAAAAATAATTTTTATTCAAAAATCACAGTCCAAGCTCTTTCAAATGCTAACGAACATATAAAATGCAACATAATACGAGAGTTTGCTTTTATATGTCGGGATTGCAATCTGCATGCAGAGAAGGAATATGATCACCTCAAACATGTTTCAAGAGCAAAATGTTATTTTTGTATGTTTGTCACTAAAATGTTATTTTCTCGTCAAATATAACCTGCTTGCCGAAATCAGATACATGATTTCCGAGAAAATAACATGGTTGCGAAAACCATGTTACATGGTCACCACCCAAAAATAACATTTTGCTCTTAAAACATGTTTGAGGTGATCATATTCCTTCTCTGGGTGTGCCAACTGTCCGCTCCATCGCAAAACTTGACATTTTTTAGGTTATTTGTACCAGCACGTTTTGACATATATACGAGCGATATTTGTGTTGTTTACTGCAACTTAAACAGTTCATATCGCCTAAAAAATTCGATTAAATCGTGAATATTATTCTTACAACTTTCGATGTGGATTAACTCAAAAACAGTGCATCGATGATCTTCATTATTTATCGACGTTGTGATGAATTCAACCGAGGTCGTAATTCACTCCAAGACGAATTTAATCAAGGTCGTCCAAAATCAGTTGATGTTCCGGAAATTATTGTCGTCATGTGACCTAACGTGTGATTGAGACAACCTTAGGTTTTAGTGGGAACAGCCAGTGTTGCCACTATTTTCCTGGTTTTTGTCCCCAGATTGGGACGGTTTCGTCCCCGAGGTCGCCAATTTAAACTAAAAATCCCCAATAATTTTTTGACAGATATTAGTTAACAAATGAAGAAATAGCCTCTGCTGTATAAAAATGTTATTAAATAGAAAATATCCAGTTTGGCCCACAAATATGACTGTTGATGACTGGAAATTAGTTCTATGGTTAGATGAAACAAAAACAAGTATATACGGCCGTAAGTTCGGCCAGGCCGAAGCTTATGTACCCTACACCATGGATTGCGTAGAAACTTCTACTGAAGCCGATGGCAAGGTATCTTAAAACTTCCTAACACCGTAATATATACCACATAGTCCATACGTGGTATATATTAAACTAAAAAAAGGCCGATTAAATACGTATATAATTAAGTTTAAAGTTTCTATAGAAATAAAATTTTGACAAAATAACATTTTGACAACATAAAATTTTGACAAAATTTTCTATAGAAATAAAATTTGGAAAAAAATTTCTATAGAAATAAAATTTTGACAAAATTTTCTATAGAAATAAAATTTTGACAAAATTTTCTATAGAAATAAAATTTTGTCAAAATTTTCTATAGAAATAAAATTTTGACAAAATTTTCTATAGAAATAAAATTTTGACAAAATTTTCTATAGAAATAACATTTTGACAATGTTTTCTATAAAAATAAAATTTTGGTAGATTTTTTTTGGCTCGAGTGGCAACCATGATTATGAACCGATATGGACCAATTTTTGTGTGATTGGGGATCGGCTATATATAACTATAGACCGATACGGACCAATTTTAGCATGTTTATTAGCGGCCTTATACTAACACCACGTTGCAAATTTCAACCGGATCGGATGAATTTTGCTCCTCGAAGAGGCTCCGGAGATCAAATCTGGGGAACGGTTTATATGGGAGCTATATATAATTATGGACCGATATGGACCAATTCTTGCATGGTTGTTAGAGACCATATACTAACCCCACGTACCAAATTTCAACCGGATCGGATGAATTTTGCTCCTCTAAGAGTCCCCGGAGGTCAAATCTGGGGATCGGCTTATATGGGGGCTATATATAATTATGGGTCGATGTGGACCAATTTTTGCATGGTCATTAGAGAACATATACCAGCACCATGTACCAAATTTCAGCCGGATCGGATGAAATTTGCTTCTCTTATAGCCATAAGCGTAGGAAGGCCTCTGGGGAGGGGGCTTAGACCCCCCAGAAAAATTTTAGCCCCCCCCCCAGAATTTGAAAACCTATTTACGATTTTACATTTTCATAAACAAGTATATACTCGTACAACGCACAAAGTTCCACTATAGACTTTCATGCACAATCGAATTACTTGGGTTGTGGTAGAAGTCTGATATTTATGAAATAAAGCTGTGGTTGAACTTATGATTTAGTTGAATAACAAATAGTAATTGATATTAAAACTATTCATTCATAAATTAATATCTTAATAATGCTGCAAAAAAGCGTCGCCAAAAAAGAAGTGAAAATGTTCTTTTTGGGTCTGGAAGTGGTACAAAATTGGCGGAGAAGCGATTAATGTAATATGAACTTGTCATAGAACGAATGTCCACAGTTTCAACAACCGTTGCAATGAATTTGCATCACTTCTTAAGGTGTGATCTGAATTCAGTGTTTTGAATGTGAATTAAAAATTTTGTGATATTTTCCCAAATAAATAATTTTTATACTTTTTTATGATTTTTAATGCATTCTAACGCTTGTTTGAAACGTTTTTTCAAATATTATCGATTTTTCTATAATGGATTTAGCATTTTTGAGGCAAAATTTGAATAATTTGTACCATTTTATTTATTCTTACTCTTTCTTTAAACTATTTGAAAAAAGAAAACAAAAAATTACGCATTAAAATATAAAAAAATTAAGTAAAAAAAACTTCCTGTGTAGTTAAAATAGTTAACTTCTTTGTGAGGACATTTTTGGAAGCAGGGCTGTGGAGCCGGAGTCGGAGTCGGAGTCGGAGTCTTGGAGTCGGAGTCTGAAGATTTTGCTGGAGTCGGAGTCGGAGTCGTAAAAGTTTTGCTCGACTCCGACTCCGGCTAAACCAAATTTTTTAAAACACTTCACATTTTTGTAACTAAGCAAGTTTTTAGGCAAATTAGTTTCCATTGCGTTATTCATTCGATCAATGTACAGCATGATTGTAAATGAAAATCAACTTCCAATTACGGCTATCTTTTGATGTTTCCTAGAATGTTAGACTAGCAGATTTTATTTTAAGGTCATATGCATATGTGGAATATTGACAGAAAATTTTTTCAAAGTTGCTTTTTATAGAAAATTTTGTCAAAATGTTATTTCTATAAAAATTTTGTCAACATTTTATTTCTATAGCAAATTTCGTCAAAATTTTATTTCTATAAAAAATTTATTCAAAATTTTTTTACTATATAAATATTGTTTTCTATAGAAAATTTAGTCAAAATTTTATTTCTATAGAAAATTGAGTCAAAATTTTATTTCTATTGAATATTTGCAAAATTTTATTTCTATAGAAAATTTTGCAAAAGTTTGTTTGTTACACAATTTTTTTTTTTTAATTTTATTTCTATTGATATTTTATTTCTATAAAAATTTAAGTCAA
>NW_027445712.1:0-14660 GCF_050003625.1 Haematobia irritans
ACCCAATTTCAACCGGATCGGATGAATTTTGCTCCTCTAAGAGGCTCCGGAGGTCAAATCGGGGGATCGGCTTATATGGGGGCTATATATAATTATGGAGCGATATGGACCAATTTTGGCATGGTTGTTAGAGACAATATACTAACACCAGGGACCAAATTTCAATTGTATCGGATGACTTTTGCTCCTCTAAGAGGCTCCGGAGGTCAAATCTGGGGATCGGTTTATATGGGGGCTATATATAATTATGGGCCGATGTGGACCAATTTTTGCATGGTCATTAGAGAACATATACCAACACCATGTACCAAATTTCAGCCGGATCGGATGAAATTTGGTTCTCTTAGAGGCTTCGCAAGCCAAATCGGGGGATCGGTTTATATGGGGGCTATATGTAATTATGGACCGATATGGACCAATTTTTGCATGGTTGTTAGAGACCATATACTAACACCATGTACCAAATTTCAGCCGGATCGGATTAAATTTGCTTCTCTTAGAGCAATCGCAAGGCGTTTATATGGGGGCTATACGTAGAAGTGGACCGATATGGACCAATTTTTCCATGTACCAAATTTCAGCCAGATCGGATGAAATTTGCTTCTCTTGGAGCAATCGCAAGCCAAATTTGGGGGTCCGTTTATATGGGGGCTATACGTAAAAGTGAACCGATATGGCCCATTTTCAATACCATCCGACCTAAATCAATAACAAGTACTTGTGCCAAGTTTCAAGTCGATAGCTTGTTTCGTTCGGAAGTTAGCGTGATTTCAACAGACGGACGGACGGACGGACATGCTCAGATCGACTCAGAATTTCACCACGACCCAGAATATATATACTTTATGGGGTCTTAGAGCAATATTTCGATGTGTTACAAACGGAATGACAAAGTTAATATACCCCCATCCTATGGTGGAGGGTATAATAATAATATGCATAAAAATATTATGGTTAACCCTAGACAGTCATCATTTGTCAAAATGACGACACGTAATTCATTTTCGATTTAAAATGCATTTTAGTCTTTTGGAAAATGGTAAATTTAAGTTATACTAATTCGACCGTTTTATGAATTTTTGTGTTATATAACTTAAAACCAAATTGAATAAGAAAATAAATTCAAGTTTGGTTCACTTTTTCGCTCACGATGAAAATTATAGCGTCTTGAAATGAGCCGTAGTCAAAATGACGAAGGATGACGTTAATGTACAAAAAATAAGAATGACTGTACAGGGTTAAAAGAAAGTTAAGGAATCCTTACCAATTCACTATTAAATTACAAGCAAAGGAGTACTAAAAATTTTTCCAAATTTTTAAGGGGTTATTCTGAAATTAAATATTTGTTTTTTGCATTAAAAATATAACATTGGTTTCCAAAAAATTTGATGAAAGAAATACTAACATAAGGTATTAAAAACCTGTAATTTTGATGATAAAAAGGTCATAAAAACGTAAATATTCTAGTTGAAAGAAAGCCAATTTTTAAAAGAAAACTTACCAATGCTCTATTTTTTAAATTTGTTTGAATCCATCTGGAGTTGCTCTGAAATTAAATATTGCTTTTACAACAAAGAAAAACATTAAACTGGTTTCTAAAAAAATTAATTAACAAATAATAATATACATAAAAAATATTCTTTTTAAAAGAAATCCATATTAAAAAATTACTTACCAATTTATGACTAAACTGTACGCTGAGATATAACAAAAATTTTCCAAATTCATCTGGAATTTAATATTAATTTTTTACATTGAATAATGAAAATTTCAATACACCTTCAATTCCAACATATTTTACTAAATATTCTTAATAACTTTTTTCTAAACTACCGATAAAATATTAATAACTTTCATTTAAAAGGTTTAGTAAACAAACACCAATATATGTCTCAAAAATCCAAAATATTCCATGCCTTTATATTCCCTTGTTGCATACCTGCTTAAAAGATGCAACAACCCACGCCAACTGTACAACTGAAGCATGCCAAACAAAACCAAGCAAAGCCAAAACATCCCTACAACAACAAACACACATGTGCCTTTATTGAAAACAACACCTCATCCAGCCAAAAACCATCAACGAATAACAAACACACGCACACACAAACAGGGCTGCCAATAAAATTTTAAGAAAAATCGTCACTTTTTCCCGAAAAAATCGTCATAATCGGCACTTGCATTATAAAAATCGTCCAAAAATCGGGAATTTAAATTTAAATAAATACATCCAGATTTTATATCCTAACTCACGTAGTGTTTAGGAAATAATAACTTTTATTGACTTTAGACTCCATAAAACATACTGATCGACTCAGAATCACCTCCTGAGTCGATCTATTCGTATTCGTCCGTTCATCGGTCGGTATTATGTATTGTTCGCAGGATTCCGGTCGCAATTATTTTGATGAAACTTGATTCAGTGCTTTTTGGGCACAAGGACGAACGCTATTGAATTTGGAAAAAAATCGGATCACATTTAAATACAGGCCCCATATATATAGGCATCGCTCGATTTCAACAAGTGGGGTCGTATTGAGCTAAATAGGTCGTCTTCAAATTTAATACAAAGTAATTAAGTACTCTTAAAGTAAGCAAAATTTAATCAAAATCGGTTAAGATTTCGAATTCGCTCAATTTTTCCAAATTTTTGAACCGAGTAAATATCGTCATTTTCGAAGCAAAAATCGGAAACTGCTATTTTTTGAGTCAAAAATCGTCAAAATGCCGATAAATCGGCAAAATTGGCAGCCCTGCACACAAACCACTAAATGAACAAAAATAAAAACAACCCCACGCTCATGTATACACAACAAAACTCAAGTAACATCATCTTTACATTAATCACATTCCACTATTCCGATAAAGATCTCTGTACTATGCATTAGTTCATCGCATCTGCTGACAATTTACTCTAAGAATAATATTCGTAAAGGCACACCAGTTTATGAACGATGAAACGTTTAACTTAAAGTGTGCAAAATTTTCATGAAATGTTATCTACCATTTTTGACGAAAATGTCTATAAATTTAATTACATGTGAACTAAAAATATTTCATTGGGTAATTTTTTACCAACAATTATTAACTATAGGAATTGTCAGTAAGAAATTGCTATCCACTTTCAAGTTCATTTTTCGTAAAAAAATATTTTCTCATACAAAAAAATCTTACAGTAAATTGCATTTATTATTTAGAAAATACTTTACATTTCACAAGTAGTTTTACAGCATGACAAACGAATTTTTAACTAACAGCTAAGAAATTTTTTAAGGAAATTTCCATCGTATTTTGTAGGCCATGAACTAAACGATTGCTACTTAGAATTTGTAAAATTTCCTTTCGAGTCGTTCATTTTCGTTGAAGATACGAAAAATGAACTAAAATTCTGGAAAATTCTTGTAATAAATTATTGTAAAAATCTTCTTAAATTTACGAGACACTTTTTTTCTGTGTATAATTATGGACCGACACGGGCCAATTTTTGCATGGTTGTTAGAAACCACACACTAACACCACGTACCAAAATTTCAATCGAATCGGATGAATTTTTCTACTCCGAGAGGCTGCGAAGGTCAAACCTGGGGGTCGGTTTATATGGGTGCTATACGTAAAAGTGATCCAATATGGCCCATTTGCAATGCCATCCGACCTACATTAATAGTAACTACTTATGCCAAGTTTCAATTCGATAGCTTGTTTCGTTCGGAAGTTAGCGTGATATCAACAGACGGACGAACGGACATGCTTAGATCGACTCCGAATTTCACCACGACCCAGAATATATATGGAGTCTTAGAGCAATATTTCGATGTGCTACAAACGGAATGACAAAGTTAATATACTCCTCATCTTATGGTGGAGGGTATAAAAAGAAAAATTGCATTCTTGTTTAAGGACAAGAAATCCTAATGCTTACGATAATATATTTTTCGGAGTGCATATACTTACAAATGACTCTCATTAAAAATTTCTGGAAAAACCTGGCGGTCTTTGATGTTATATTTTTGTACTTTCCATAAAAAAATTGGAAAAATGCTGCTATATATTTATACTTCGTTGTCTATCGAAATACTCTTCGTTTAGTTTTTTTTACCTTAATACCCATTTTTGTAATAGCGGACTTGAAACATTCAGTTTGGCTTACATTACATATCGGTTAAATAGATGGGTTTAAAGAAATTTATTCAAATCGATGAGATTATGATTTTAATAGTATTGATTAGTAGGCTTATATGTAATATATGATTTGGTAAATCCGTTAAACAAACAATGAGTAATTGCTTTTTGTATGTTCGTAATAGTTTTGCAATAACATGAGTAAAATCAGAAAATTAATTAAATATTGCCAAAAAGATAAAAATTTCGAAAACATGTAATTTGAGAGGCCTAATAAATTAACAAGAAATTAAAAAAAAAACGACAATAGTCATTTATCATTTTGCATTGTATAAACTATGACCATATTAATTGTTATTCGCTATTAGAAAAAGCTTCACTACCTTGAAAATATGTCAATCAAATGGATATAACTAACCTAGGATACCAAAACTAATAAAGACGAGTTCATATTTAACACGGTATTTCAGTAAAACAATAAGAGAAGAATCAAGGAAACAAATAGCAAACATTTGACATTTAACACGGAAATTTTATTAACCGTTAAAAATTAATAAGACAAATGCAGCTGTGTACATTCATATAAAAAAATAATGTATGGATACAATCGAAGCCTTCAAACACACCATCAAAAAGACACACCAATTCATATACTCATCACTCATTAATTCATGGCGGCAATGACAATTACACATAAATCTAATCTAATCATTTTGTTATGCATCGGTATATATCTTGTTGAGGGACTTTAAAGAAAAACATGTTCATACAAAATAGCACAAATTGTTCCGCCAGCTCAATATTTTTTTTTTTGTTTTCAAGTATATTTGCATGGTTTCATATAAAAAATAAAGGAATTTTTAAAAATTTGCGAAACCAAAAACTAAACAAAAAACAATGAAGACATTGCAATTGATATATAATTGCGTTTTAGGTGTAACCTTTTTTTGTTGGGGGTTGCAAGCTGTTTAATTATGTTATAAACATAAACATGTTGCGGTTAATTATCATAAATCATTTTATATGTGTAGTTTTTGTGTTATTGAGTTTGGTAATTTTGTGCAAAAAAAAAAAAACAGAAATGCCACTTGGATGTAGCCTTGTTTTACTATTATTTATTATTATTATATTTTTATAGACAATTTGAGACAGTTAATGAAATCTCGTAAGTCCTTAGAAAGACATTTAATAGCAATGTGATTTTCAAAAAAAAAATATGTTAATAGTTACAATGTGGAAAATTAAAAAAAAAAAAAAAAACAATCCATTGTTAGAACGATTAAAGTGACGTTAATACTGTTGTAAATTGTGTTATTATGTTACTGTTGGAATAAAAGACTTAAGAAGCGAACTTCATTTGTTTTCATAATTGTGGCTGGCACACGTTTGTTTCTTAAGTCTTTTGTATCTTTAACCCCAAGCATCTGTAACAATACCGGCTTCCGAACATTTTATTGTTTTAACGCACATTACCCTACAAAAGACATCATAACATTGTAAAACAATTTTGAAATTATGACAATTTATGACGAGTAAAGTAATAATGGGTTTGACAAATTGTGTGCTTTGTTTGTGCTATGAATTAATTTAGATCTTTAAATAATTTATAATTTTGAGAAATATTTATTATTATTGTAATCTTTTTCACTTGTGTCTTTTCTTTTATGTATTTATAGTTGTAGAGCTTTATATTAGTTTCATAATATCTCCAAAAATTTATACAGGGTGTCTGATATGTATTGCAACTAACTTCAGGTTGCTATAATTTCTAAACCACTCGTCTGACAACTGACAGATTTATTCCAGTGACATATAATTTTATTGTTTAAAAGCTTATAAAATAATTTGAAAAAAAATATTTGTCATGGAATTTATTTGTGAAAAGGAGATTGTTTTCTATTTGCCGAAGTTCAAGGTTGGCGCATTTGTGGTAAAATTCACAAATTTGTGAATTTGGGAAACCTCTTTTAGTTAATTTTTTATTCTTTAGTTCGTTTTTGGCCTGCAGGCAGGTCAAGTTGGAAGAGGGGCTTTATTGACCCATGTTTAGATATAGCCCGAATATAAATTTAGAGGTCCTTGTTTTAACTTGAACTTGAATTAACTATCGTTAGAGCGCTCTAGTATTTAAATGTGAATAAATTTTTTATTTCTCGTACCATTGCTCGTTACATGATACTGCCAGTCAGTGTTGCCAGTATATTTCTGCTCTTCTCCCCAAATTATGACGCTTTCGTCCCCAAAAACCCCCAATTTAAATCAAAATTCCTCAAAAAAATTCGCCAATATATTTTAGACACATTTTTATGAAAAAAAAAATTAATAAAGTAATAGACTCTCCGGTGGAATAATGATTTCATTTAAAAATTGGAAAAAATATAAAATTTATTGTCTGCTGCAATAAGATCAAGATTTCGAAACGCAACAGGTGACCGGCGACTGTCTTCCAAGTTTTCGAAAAATGAAAGTGGGATTTCGAGGTCATGGACGAACATTAATAAAATTGAGTGGTAGATACACAGAAAGTAAACTACATTATAAGAAAAATTAACTATCTCGTGCGAAAATTGAACTAAATTGTATTCCAAATTTTGAGATTCATTAAATTGACGAACATTTTTGATTTTTAACTACCATTTGCCACATTTTTGATTTTTAACTACCATTTGCGAAATTCATCTTTCTCGAAAAGCAAAAATTAACTAAAAATAAAGAAAAAAATTTAGGCGCCAGATCATTCCCATTTTAATCACGCTGTAGTTCATTCTTACTATTTTTGAGAAGTGTACGAAAAAATTCTTCTTTTTTTAGTTAGAATTGAACTAATTTGTATGCCATTGAAATTTTACAGCCATTTAGTTCATAAAATTTTTGAGAAGTACTTGAGAATAAAGAAAAAATCGTTATGTTGGGGAAAATTTCTTATAAAATTGTTAAAATAAACTAAAACAAAATAAAATTTTTGCAATAAATGTTAGTATATTTTAGCATCAGTTTTACAATAGACTTCTTTTCTGTATGCATATGGAGGTGAAGCATCTTCATCATTTCCATATTTATGGAATATATTACCCAAATCAGTGATGAACACCGATAACAGGGCAACATTTAGGCTTGATACTCACGAAATGATTTCACAATTGCAGAAAAATGTCTTAACCTGAGTAAAATTATAAATTAGCGTTTAGGTCACCGATTTATTATACTAAACGGATTTCGAAAAGATCCCCACAAAAATCACCAATTTTTTGGAAATTCCCCGTCAAATCCCCATTCACAAAAAATATCCCCAATTTGGGAGGGGGAATCCCCAATACTGGCAATACTGACCATATGTGTGGCATGCCAAAATAAGAGAAAAGCAGAGTAGGTTAGGTTAGGTTAGGTGGCAGCCCGATGTATCAGGCTCACTTAGACTATTCAGTCCATTGTGATACCACATTGGTGAACTTCTCTCTTATCACTGAGTGCTGCCCGATTCCATGTTAAGCTCAATGACAAGGGACCTCCTTTTTATAGCCGAGTCCGAACGGCGTTTCACATTGCAGTGAAACCACTTAGAGAAGCTTTGAAACCCTCAGAAATGTCACCAGCATTACTGAGGTGGGATAATCCACCGCTGAAAAACTTTTTGGTGTTCGGTCGAAGCAGGAATCGAACCCACGACCTTGTGTATGCAAGGCGGGCATGCTAACCATTGCACTACGGTGGCTCCCGTGTCGGCAACAATTTCCTTCTTTCTCTATTTTGGTGGTTTTTGATGATAATATCGTCTTATGTTCCGTTTAAATTAAATTCGTTGCTTCAAATATCTTTGAACCTGTATACTTGTCTTTATTTTCACCTTTTATGCTAGAAGAAATCCTTGTTTATCCTCTCAAAAGCTCTATTCTGTACACGTTATTTGCACTTCACTAATTTCCACAATTTGGGGGAGAATCCCCAATACTGGAAACACTGCTGCCAGTGTTGTAACAGGTTGGCTGATAAGTCCCCGGTCTAACAAAGAAAAACACATAGAAATAAAATTTGGACAAGACTTTCTATAAATCTTATGACAACTACGTATGAAGCCGCTGCAACGCTCTTTTATGTTTATGGAAAACTGGGATAGGTACCAGATCACGGTTGTCACTCGCAGGGCTGTGGAGTCGAGTTAATTTTGCTCGACTCCGGCTCAGACTCCGACTCCGACTCCGGCTCCGACTCCAGCGTGCCAAATTTGGTTGAAATCGGTTCAGATTTAGATATATCTCCCATATATAGCTTTCGCCCGATTTATACTCATATGACCACTGAGGTCAATTTTTAACTCCGATTTAGTTCAAATTTTGCACAGGGAGTAGAATTAGCATTGTAACTATGTGTGCCAAATTTGGTTGAAATCGGTTCAGATTTGGATATATCTCCCATATATATGTTTTTCTGATTTCGACGAAAATTGTCAAAATAACAACATTTTCCTTGTTAAATCGCCTCTGCTTAGTCGAAAAGTTGTAAAAATGACTCTAATTTTCTTAAACTTCTAATACATATTTATCGAGCAATAAATCATAAATAAACTTGCGAAGTTTCCTTAAAATTGCTTCAGATTTAAATGTTTCCCATATTTTTATACCCTTCACCACTACTGTGGTACAGGGTATAATAAGTTTGTGCATTTGTATGTAACGCCAAGAAGGAAAAGTCTGAGACCCATCGTTTAGTATACCGATCGTCTTAGAATTAAATTCTGAGTCGATTTAGCGATGTCCGTCTGTCTGTCTGTCTGTCTGTCTGTCTGTCTGTCTGTCTGTCTGTCTGTCTGTCTGTCCGTCTGTCTGTCTGTCTGTTGATGTATTTTTGTGTGCAAAGTACAGCTCGCAGTTTTAGTCCGATTGTCCTAAAATTTGGTATGGGGTCCTGTTTCAGCTCAAAGACGATCCCTATTGATTTTGGAAAAAATCGGTTCAGATTTAGATATAGCTGCCATATATATATTTCACCGATCTGGTCATAATTGGAGTGTATATCAACCGATCTTCCTCAAATTCCGTACATCCCAATATTTTATGAGTCTCGAAAAACTTGCAAAATATCATCCAAATCGGTTCAGATTTAGATATAGCTCCCATATATAGCTTTCGCCCGATTTACACTCCTTTGTCCGCAGAGGCCAATTTTTTGCTCCGATTTAGTTGAAATTTTGCACAGGGAGTAGAATTAGCATTATAGCTATGCGTGTCAAATTTGGTGGAAATCGGTTCAGATTTAGATATAGCTCCCATATATAGCTTTCGCCCGATTTACACTCATATGACCACAGAGGCTAATCTTTTACTCCGATTTAATTGAAATTTTGCACAGGGAGTAGAATGAGCATTGTAGCTATGTGTGCCAAATTTGGTTGAAATCGGTTCAGATTTAGATATAGCTCCCATATATATGTTTTTCTGATTTCGACAAAAATGGTCAAAATACCAACATTTTCCTTGTAAAATCGCCACTGCTTAGTCGAATAGTTGAAAAAATGACTCTAGTTTTCTTAAACTTCTAATACATATATATCGAGCGATAAATCATAAATAAACTTTTGCGAAGTTTCCTTAAGATTGCTTCAGATTTAAATGTTTCCCATATTTATACCCTTCACCACTACTGTGGTACAGGGTATAATAAGTTTGTGCATTTGTATGTAACGCCAAGAAGGAAAAGTCTGAGACCCATCGTTTAGTATACCGATCGTCTTAGAATTAAATTCTGAGTCGATTTAGCGATGTCCGTCTGTCTGTCTGTCTGTCTGTCTGTCTGTCTGTCTGTCTGTCTGTCCGTCTGTCTGTCTGTCTGTTGATGTATTTTTGTGTGCAAAGTACAGCTCGCAGTTTTAGTCCGATTGTCCTAAAATTTGGTATGGGGTCCTGTTTCGGCTCAAAGACGATCCCTATTGATTTTGGAAAAAATCGGTTCAGATTTAGATATAGCTGCCATATATATATTTCACCGATCTGGTCATAATTGGAGTGTATATCAACCGATCTTCCTCAAATTCCGTACATCCCAATATTTTATGAGTCTCGAAAAACTTGCAAAATATCATCCAAATCGGTTCAGATTTAGATATAGCTCCCATATATAGCTTTCGCCCGATTTACACTCCTTTGTCCGCAGAGGCCAATTTTTTGCTCCGATTTAGTTGAAATTTTGCACAGGGAGTAGAATTAGCATTATAGCTATGCGTGTCAAATTTGGTGGAAATCGGTTCAGATTTAGATATAGCTCCCATATATAGCTTTCGCCCGATTTACACTCATATGACCACAGAGGCTAATCTTTTACTCCGATTTAATTGAAATTTTGCACAGGGAGTAGAATGAGCATTGTAGCTATGTGTGCCAAATTTGGTTGAAATCGGTTCAGATTTAGATATAGCTCCCATATATATGTTTTTCTGATTTCGACAAAAATGGTCAAAATACCAACATTTTCCTTGTAAAATCGCCACTGCTTAGTCGAATAGTTGAAAAAATGACTCTAGTTTTCTTAAACTTCTAATACATATATATCGAGCGATAAATCATAAATAAACTTTTGCGAAGTTTCCTTAAGATTGCTTCAGATTTAAATGTTTCCCATATTTTTTTACTAACATTGTGTTCCACCCTAGTCCATTAGCTGACTTAAATTTTGAGTCTATAGATTTTGTAAAAGTCTATCAAATTCTGTCTAGATCGAGTGATATTTAAATGTATGTATTTGGGACAAACCTTTATATATAGTCCCAACACATTTGACAGATGTGATATGGTATCGAAAATTTAGATCTATAAAGTGGTGAAGGGTATAATATAGTCGGCCCCGCCCGACTTTAGACTTTCCTTACTTGTTTTTTACTAACATTGTGTTCCACCCTAGTCCATTAGCTGACTTAAATTTTGAGTCTATAGATTTTGTAAAAGTCTATCAAATTCTGTCTAGATCGAGTGATATTTAAATGTATGTATTTGGGACAAACCTTTATATATAGTCCCAACACATTTGACAGATGTGATATGGTATCGAAAATTTAGATCTATAAAGTGGTGAAGGGTATAATATAGTCGGCCCCGCCCGACTTTAGACTTTCCTTACTTGTTTTTTACTAAAATTGTGTTCCACCCTAGTAAAATTGTGTTCCACCCTAGATATGGTATCGAAAATTTAGATCTACAAAGTGGTGCAGGGTATAATATAATCGGCCTCGCCCGACTTTAGGCTTTCCTTACTCGTTTGATACCATTTTGGTAGTACTCCTTCGGTTTTGCCTCAAAATAGGCCTCAGTTTCGGCAATCACCTCTCCATTGCAGCCAAATTTTTTCCCTGCGAGCATCCTATTGAGGTCTGAGAACAAGAAAAAGTCGCTGGGGGCCAGACCTGGAGAATACGGTGGGTGGGGAAGCAATTCGAAGCCCAATTCATGAATTTTTGCCATCGTTCTCAATGACTTGTGGCACGGTGCGTTGTCTTGGTGGAACAACACTTTTTATACCCTCCACCATAGGATGGGGGGTATATTAACTTTGTCATTCCGTTTGTAACACATCGAAATATTGCTCTAAGACCCCATAAAGTATATATATTCTGGGTCGTTGTGAAATTCTGAGTCGATCTAAGCATGTCCGTCTGTCGTCGGTCTGTTGAAATCACCCTAACTTCCGAACGAAACAAGCTATCGACTTGAAACTTGGCACAAGTAGTTGTTATTGATGTAGGTCGGATGGTATCGCAAATGGGCCATATCGGTCCACTTTTACGTATAGCCCCCATATAAACGGAGCCCCAAGTTTGGCTTGCAGACCCTCTAAGAGAAACAAATTTCATCCGATCCGGCTGAAATTTTGTACATGGTGTTAGTATATGGTCCTTAACAATCATGCAAAAATTGGTCCACATCGGTCCATAATTATATATAGCCCCCATATAAACCAATCCCCCGATTTGGGTTGCGGAGCCTCTAAGAGAAGCAAATTTCATCCGATCCGGCTGAAATTTGGTACATGATGTTAGTATATGGTCTCTAACAACCATGCTATAATTGGTTCACATCGGTCCATAATTATATATAGCCCCCATATAAACCGACCCCCCGATTTAGCTTGCGGAGCCTCTAAGAGAAGCAAATTTCTTCCGATCCGGCTGAAATTTGGTACATGGTGTTAGTATACGGTCTCTAACAACCATACAAAAATTGGTCCATATCGGTCCATAATTATATATAGCCACCATATAAACCTATCACCAGATTTGACCTCCGGAGCCTCTTGGAAGACCAAAATTCATCTGATTCAGTTGAAATTTGGTACGTGATGTTAATATATGGTCTCAAACACCCATTCAAAAATTGGGCGATATCGGTCCATAATTATATGTAGGCCCCATATAAATCGATCCCCAGATTTGACCTCAGGAGCACCTTGGAAGAGCAAAATTCTTCCCATTCGGTTGAAATTTGGTACGTGATGTTAGTATAGGGTATCCATCAACCATGCAGGAATTGGTTCCTATCAGTCCATAATAATATATAGCTCCCATATAAACCGATCCCAGATTTGACCTCCGGTGCCTTTTGGAGGAGTAAAATTCATCCGATCTGGTTGAAATTTGGTACGTGGCGGTAGTGATATCATATGATATTTAACAACCTGTGAGTTGAAATTTGTGGATGACAGTCTTTCGTAGAAGTTTCTACGCAATTCATGGTGGAGGGTACATAAGATTCGGCCTGGCCGAACTTACAACCGTATATACTTGTTTCTTCTTCATATGGGGCCGTTTTGCCGCGATTTCGACCTTCAAACGCTCCAATAACGCCATATAATAGTCACTGTTGATGGTTTTTCCCTTCTCAAGATAATCGATAAAAATTATTCCATGCGCATCCCAAAAAACAGAGGCCATTACTTTGCCAGCGGACTTTTGAGTCTTTCCACGCTTCGGAGGCGGTTCACCGGTCGCTGTCCACTCATCCGACTGTCGATTGGACTCAGGAGTGTACACGCTCACAAAAAATCGCTTCTGTAACATATACTCCCAAACATATTTTGCTTCAAGCATATACATTTTTGGCTATTGCCCAAACATTTATATGTTTGATCTCTTCCAATATATAATATGTTTGAAAGCATATTGGTCTAAACAATATATGTTTGGGTAGTCAATTTCCAAACATTTTGTATTTTTGCATCCAAATTCAATAATGTTGTCTTCCAAAAAACAATATGTTATTATGTGAACATATAAAATTTTTGCAGCATTTTGCACCCAAAAATATTATATGCTTAAAAAAATTCTCCCAAAAAAAATTCTCTCAAAATTTTATTTATTTATTTATATATTTACAATCATAATGAATTATGAAAATAAACAGGTAATATAGGTGCTAGCAACATAGGTTTTCGACCTGAATGCTCTAAATTTTGTTTCTGCACAATTGTATATTCCCCCACATCTTTCTCACTTCCACGAGTTTTTTAGTTCTTAGCACCTTTTTCTGTAATACAAAATTTGTAGAAGAAATTATTCAATTGTATGATTTTTTTTTTTTTTAATTTTACCTTTTGCCGGACGGGGATTCGAACAGCGGACCACACAGTTTGTAAGGATCAAAGAAGTAGCTGATCAATTGCCCAAGGAAAAATAAAAAATGTTAATTTTGTAATAACAAGCAACAACCACCAACTTAATTCAATATCGCTCCCTGTTAAATAGCGCTCCAAGCTACTAAACACCTATATGTTTATAGGCTATTTCTAAATTAATATATGTTTGCATCCAAGCATATTATATTTAAAAACATTTTATGTCCCAAACATAATATGTTCTAACATATTAACATATATGTCCCAAACATGTTATGCTAGTTTATGAACATTATATGCTTGCACTCAAAAATATTGTGTTTAAAAATTTGTGTTCCAAACATATAATGTTTATAGCCAAACATATGAAAAACTGTCTTTTTCATCCGTGTACATATGTAACGCCCGATAAATCATAAATGCTATTTTGTACAATTGCATCAAAATAACTTTATATTTCCCATATTTTTATACCCACCACCATACAATGGTGACGGGGGTATAATAAGTTTGTCATTCCGTTTGTAACACATCGAAATATCGATTTCCGACTATATAAAGTATATATATATATTCTTGATCAGGGAGAAATTCTAAGACGATATAACGATGTCCGTCTGTCCGTCTGTCTGTCTGTCTGTTGTAATCACGCTACAGTCTTCAATAATGAAGCAATCGTGCTGAAATTTTGCACAAACTCGTCTTTTGTCTGCAGGCAGGTCAAGTTCGAAGATGGGCTATATCGGTCCAGGTTTTGATATAGTCCCCATATAAACCGACCCCCCGATTTGGGGTCTTCGGCTTATAGAAATCGTAGTTTTTATCCAATTTGCGTGAAATTTGAAATCTGGAGGTATTTTATGACCATAAAGAGGTGTGTCAAAAATGGTGAGTATCGGTCCATATTTTGGTATAGCCCACATATAGACCGATCTCCCGATTTTACT
>NW_027445713.1:0-13294 GCF_050003625.1 Haematobia irritans
CAATGCATGGTTTTAAGCTGAGATCAAAGACAACAATAATGATTGAAGAGAAACCAACAATAACAAACAAAACGAATGAAGATAGAGGAAGCACGCTCAAAAACAAACCCAGCCAACTATGTTCAAATCGATGATTTGAGTTTGGCAAAGGAAAAGAGATATGCTGGAAAATTTGTTTAGGCAGTAGCCGACTATCAAACCTTTTTTCGGAAGGTTCAAGTGTAGTTCATTTCGGGTTGAGTGAATTACCCGAATTTATTCTGATAATTGGTTGATAGTTTTGCAGCAAGTAGAGGATGCTGATGGGAAATGTGGTAATTCCGAAACAGCTGTACATCCAACCACCTTGCAATCTATAGGGCTTTGCCCAAATAAATTTGACAAGCATACTTTTCCTCTGTTGGTTAAGCTACCCTTGTAGTTTAGTCAATGCATGGTTTTAAGCTGAGATCAAAGATAACAATAAAATTTTGTAAACATTTTCTATAGAAAGCTATAAAAGTCGACTTACCAGATTACAATCGCTAGGTCCGTCAGTTCAGGATCCAGCATACGGAAGAGGCTCACATAAGAGATGTTTTTTTATGGAAATAACATTTTGGAAAATTTTACTATAGAAATAAAATTTTGACAAAATTTTTTAAAGAAATAAAATTTTACAAACATTTTCTAAAGAAATAAAATTTTGATAAAATTTTCTATAGCAATAAAATTTGTAAAAATTTTCTATAGAAATAAAATTTTGCTAAAATTTTCGATAGAAATTAAATTTTGCAAAAATTTTCTAAAAAAACAATAACATTTTGCAAAAAAATTTTATGGAAATAAAATTTTGCAAAAAAATTTTTATGGAAATAAAATTTTGCAAAAAATTTTTATGGAAATAAAATTTTGTAAAAAATTTTTATGGAAATAAAATTTTGCAAAAAATTTTTATGGAAATAAAATTTTACAAAAAAATTTTTATGGAAATAAAATTTTGACAAAATTTTCTATAAAAATAAAATTTTGGAAAAATTTTCTATAAAACTAAAATTTTGGAAAATTTTTGGAAAAATTTTTTATAGAAATAAAATTTTGAAAATTTTTCTTCGACATTCCTGATTACAATCGCTAGGTCCGTGTGTTCAGGCTCCATCATACGGAAGAGGCTCACATAAGAGATGTTTTTTTATATAAATAAAATTTTGCAAAAATTTTTTATAGAAATAAAATTTTGCAAACATTGTCTATACAAATAAAATTTTGACAATTTTTTCGATAGAAATAAAATTTGGACAAAATTTGCTATAGAAATAAAATTTTGAAAAAAAAATTCTATAGACATTACATTTTGCAAAAATTTTCTATAGAAATAAAATGTTGACAATATTTTCTATAGCAATAAAATTTTGACAAAAATTTCTATAGACATTACATTTTGCAAAAATTTTCTAAAGAAATAAAATTTTGACAAAATTTTCTATAGCAATAAAATTTTGACAAAAATTTTGTAAAAATTTTCTATAGAAATAAAATTTTGCTAAAATTTTCGATAGAAATAAAATTTTGCAAAAATTTTGTAAATAAAATAAAATTTTGCAAAAAATTTTTACGGAAATAAAATTTTGCAAAAATTTTTTATCGAAATAAAATTTGGACAAAATTTTCTATAAAAAAAATTTTGGCAAATTATTCTATAAAAATAAAATTTAAAAAAAATTCTATAAAACTAAAATTTTGGAAAAATGTTTTATAGAAATAAAATTTGTAAAAAAAATTTCTTCGATTTACCAGATTACAATCGCTAGGTCCGTCAGTTCAGGCTCCAGCATACGGAAGAGTCTCACATAAGAGATGTTTTTTATAGAAATAAAATTTTGCAAAAATTGTTTATAGAAATAAAATTTTGCACAAATTTTTTATAGAAATAAAATTTTGCAAACATTGTCTATAGAAATAAAATTTTGACAATTTTTTCGATAGAAATAAAATTTGGACAAAATTTGCTATAGAAATAAAATTTTGAAAAAAAATTCTATAGGCATTACATTTTGCAAAAATTTTCTAAAGAAATAAACTGTTGACAAAATTTTCTAAAGAAATAAAATTTTGCAAAAAATTTCTAAAGAAATAGAATTTTGCAAAAATTTTCTAAAGAAATAAAATGTTGACAAAATTGTCTAAAGAAATAAAATTTTGCAAAAATTTTCTAAAGAAATAAAATTTTTGCAAAAAAATTTTTATAGAAATAAAAATTTACAAACATTTTCTATAGAAATACAATTTTGCAAAATTTTTCTATAGAAATAATCCGATTTTTATCCGATTTGCTTTAGTGTAGAAATCTAGAGGTATTCGGGGTCCACAAATAGGTTTGCTGAAATTGTGTGTATCAGTCCATTATACCATTAATAAATTCTACAGCACTTAAAGTAAAAATTCAAATTTATGATTATGATTTATTTTTGTTTTTTATATTTTGCATTTTTTTTTGCCTGTTTTTGGCAATACTCTTGATCACATATCGAGAATATGTGATTGCATGAAAAATACCAAAATGGAGACTAGATAAGCATTCATGATAAACCATGATCGGCGATCCATATTCATGGGCCCAGAAATTAATAAAGTCCTTTTCCAAAACAACAAATGCAGCGAGAATTCTTCACACTGAAAATACGGAAGAAAAACTATTGATTTGTGTCATTGCAATACAAAAACAAATGGCAAAAAGTTTGGGTGACTATGGGATTCTATGATGATCAACACTGTCTTATTGGCTAAACAAATATTAATGGACCTCACCTGTCTATTGAGCTGTGCCAACGAATGATTGGCAACATTGAAATCCATTAAAGTTAATTCCAAATTTCCAATGCTATGTTTAATTCGATCACACAAAGTATCGGTTAGATAGAAATCCAACATGTTGAAAATATAATCCAGGAGTTGTTCGATGTAGATTTGTAAGATATTATCTGAAGTTACTGCATTGCCTATCTCGTAAATACCACCTGCACACATAACTAATCTAATCAGACGTCTTAGAAATACTATCAATTTGAAACGATTTTGTAATTCATCATATGAGATGCACAACGTATTATGGGCTACCATTAACCACTGGATCTCCGAACAAATCTCGTTCTCCTTCGAGGCGTCAAAACTATCATAGAGATCTGAAATCTCCATGGCAATACTTTGCAAATATTTGTCAATGTAGTAAAAAAGGCAACATGTTTGCCATACCAAGTAAAGATAATAAAATGCCCACATAAACTGCAAAGTTTCAAAACTAGCGAACAGTATTGAAAACATATAGCCAAAAATTCCAATTCCATAAGATTGCAATCGTATTGCGCCCATGATGCATATAATGCAAGTTAATATTAATTGGACGACATAGTATGGTTTTAAATCTCTTTCCACTTCCTTGCAACGTCCGATCTTGGTCAAAAGATGTATTTCAAGGGATTGCAGCTTTCTCTGGAGTATGATAAGTTTCGTTTCGCAATATAGAGCATGGCCGAAAGCGCTTAGAGGACACACTAAAGCCACAAAGAACATTGTTGTTGTTGTATAATTCCTCTCATCCAATACGTGAAGAGCGTTGTTGTAGCACATGGTCAGAAATCCTAGTATGTTGACAGTCACATGAATAATTCTCGATATGGTATTACGTTCAAAATCTTCCTTTTTAAAGTCATACCAATATGATCTAACGCCTAGCAAAATAATAAAGTATTCACCAAATTGTTTACATTTTCCGATGAGGTTTTTCCAAAAATCGTACACCACTGACTGGAAACTATGCATTTTGTGACAGACAATCGACTGATTCGATTGATTCTAATTGGAATGAAAGGCAAGACCACCAACAACATTTGCTCAATTTTTGTTTCCTCCCCAAACTGGAATAAGTCAAAAGCCATTTAAGTAATTGCTCAGTCCTGAGCAAACACATTCAAATATATTCTTCATTAGCCGAATCTTATATCAGATATGGAATCGTACAAAGAATGGTAAACTCATAATATGTTACTCATGAAGAAGCAAACAACCCAGGAAAATTAAAATTAATATTGAATAATATTAACCTAATGGTACGCTACTAAAGTTACTAAAGTTATTTTAATTGAATTTCATTTAAAGTTATCTTAATTGAATGAATAAAATATTGTCGTGAGGCAAAAAATTTCATGTCCTCAAAATCCTAAGTACTCCAATCAGATATAATTCGCAAAGGAAAAGGCTGATATATTAACGACACCACTAAGCAGAGTAATTTTTCTCTGCTATATATGTGTGTTATATATAAATCTGAACCGATTTCGATGAAATTTTGCAGACTTGAAGAGTGTGCCAAATTATGTGTAATAAGATCGGGTCACGTTGAACTTTATTACTCGCCGATCGTCGCACAGTGGTTCCAAATCGCTTTTTTGGAAATAATTCTGTAACTTTTGAACGAATAAAGATATCAACATAATTTTGTCTGTGTGTAATAGCTGAAGTGTTTTCCTCTAAGTTTGCCAATTGGTGGGTCCCTAGTGGGTCCACGAGCTGACTTGTAGGCGTTGAAAGCTTATCAACTCGGGGGTATGGTTAGGGTAGGTTAGGTTAGGTTAGGTGGCAGCCCGATGTATCAGGCTCACTTAGACTATTCAGTCCATTGTGATACCACATTGGTGAACTTCTCTCTTATCACTGAGTGCTGCCCGATTCCATGTTAAGCTCAATGACAAGGGACCTCCTTTTTATAGCCGAGTCCGAACGGCATTCCACATTGCAGTGGAACAACTTAGAGAAGCTTCGAAACCCTCAGAAATGTCACCAGCATTACTGAGGTGGGATAATCGTGGGCGCTGCAAACTATGACTTATAACTTATAACGATAATTGTCCACTGGTGGCTATAACAGCTACGTAGCCCAGTGGATAGCGTGTTGGCTTACAAACTGTATGGTCCTCGGTTCGATTCTCCGTCCAGGCGAAAGGTAAACTTTAAAAAATTTATAGAATTGAATAATTTGTTCAACATTATTTGTATTACAGGAAAAGGTGCCAAGAACTACAAAATTTCGTGGAAGTGAAAATTATGAGCACAATCTTCTTTGGGGAAAATTCTTCCAAGCATATAATATTTTTGGGCTCAAAATGCTTCCAAACATATAATATGTTCACATAAAACAAACATATTAATATTTCGGCAGTATCCAATAATATATGTGCTTCGTGCAAAATATGTTTGGAACATATGTTAGAGAAGCGATTTTTTTTTGAGGGTGTAAGAGAATTGAAGCAGTCCTTAAAAATCCCGGTGAATATCCAGGATATTAGCGACTTAGTTTGATGCTTAGTGCAAACACTAACTTTAATGTACAAATTCTTATATTATTTTCATGTTTATACCCTTCACCACTACTGTGGTACAGGGTATAATAAGTTTGTGCATTTGTATGTAACGCCAAGAAGGAGTAATCATAGACCAACCTTTTAATATACGGATCGGCTTAGAATTAAATTCTGAGTGGATTTAGCGATGTCCGTCTGTCTGTCTGTCTGTTGATGTATTTTTGTGTGCAAAGTACAGCTCGCAGTTTTAGTCCGATTGTCCTAAAATTTGGTATAGGGTCCTGTTTCGGCTCAAAGACGATCTCTATTGATTTTGGAAAAAATCGGTTCAGATTTAGATATAGCTGCCATATATATTTTTCACCGATCTGGTCATAATTGGCGTGTATATCAACCGATCTTCCTCAAATTCCGTACATCCGAATATTTTATGAGTCTCGAAAAACTTGCAAAATATCAGCCAAATCGGTTCAGATTTAGATATAGCTCCCATATATAGCTTTCGCCCGATTTACACTCATTTGCCCACAGAGGCCAATTTTTTGCTCCGATTTAGTTGAAATTTTGCATAGGGAGTAGAATTAGCATTGTAACGCCAAATTTGGTTGAAATCGGTTCAGATTTGGATATATCTCCCATAAATAGATTTCGCCCGATTTACACTCATATGACCATAGAGGCCAATTTTTTGCTCCGATTTAGTTGAAATTTTGCACAGAGAGTAGAATTAACATTGTAGATATGCGTGCCAAATTTGATTGAAATCGGTTCAGATTTAGATATAGCTCCATATATAGCTTTCGCCCGATTTACACTCATATGACCATAGAGGCCAATTTTTTGCTCCGATTTAGTTGAAATTTTGCACAGGGAGTAGAATTAGCATTGTAACTATGCCTGCCAAATTTGGTTGAAATTCGTTCAGATTTAGATATAGCTCCCATATATATGTTTTTCTGATTTCGACAAAAATGGTCAAAATACCAACATTTTCCTTGTAAAATCGCCACTGCTCAGTCGAAAAAATGTAAAAATGACTCTAATTTTCCTAAACTTCTATTACATATATATCGAGCGATAAATCATAAATAAACTTTACTTAAAATTGCTTCAGAGTTAAATGTTTCCCATATTTTTATACCCTGCGCCACACTGTGGAACAGGGTATTATAAGTTAGTGCATATGTTTGTAACACCCAGAAGGAGACGAGATAGACACATGGTGTCTTTGGCAATAATGCTCAGGGTGGGTCCCTGAGTCGATACAACCATGTCCGTCTGTCCGTCCGTCCGTCCGTCCGTCTGTCTGTGAACACATTTTTGTGATCAAAGTCTAGGTCGCAATTTAAGTCCAATCGCCTTCAAATTTGGCACATGTTCCTAATTTGGGTCAGAATAGAACCCTATTGATTTTGGAAGAAATCGGTTCAGATTTAGATATAGCTCCCATATATATCTTTCGCCCGATATGCACTAATATGGACCCAGCAGCCCGAGTTTTATACCGATTTGCTTGAAATTTTGTACAAACATAACACTTAGTCGTATAGTCAAGTGTGCAAAATTTGATTGAAATCGGTTCAGATTTAGATATAGCTCCCATATATATCTTTCGCCCGATATGGACTTATATGGCCCCAGAAGCCAGATTTTTGGACGAATTTGGTTGAAATTTTGCACTAGGAGTACAATTAGTAGTATAGTCAAGTGTGCAAAATTTGATTGAAATCGGTTCAGATTTAGATATAGCTCCCATATATATCTTTCGCCCGATATGGACTAATATGGTCCTAAAAGCCAGAGTTTTGGCCCAATTTGGTTGAAATTTTGCACTAGGAGTACAATTAGTAATATAGTCATGTGTGCCAAATTTGATTGAAATAGGTTCAGATTTAGATATAGCTCCCATATATATAGTTCGCCCGATATGGACTAATACGGTCCCAGAAGCCAGAGTTTTACCCCAATTTGGTTGAAATTTTGCACAGTGAGTAGAATTAGCATTGTAGCTATGCGTGCCAAATTTGGTTGAAATCGGTTCAGATTTAGATATAGCTCCCATATATAGCTTTCGCCCGATTTACACTCATATGACAACAGAGGCCAATTTTTAACTCCGATTTAGTTGAAATTTTGCACAGGGAGTAGAATCAGCATTGTAGGTATGTGTGCCAAATTGGGTTGAAATCGATTCAGATTTAGATATAGCTCCCATATATAGCTTTCGCCCGATTTACACTCATATGACCACAGAGGCCAATTTTTATACCCTCCATCATAGGATGGGGGTATATTAACTTTGTCATTCCGTTTGTAACACATCGAAATATTGCTCTAAGACCCCATAAAGTATATATATTCTGGGTCGTGGTGAAATTCTGAGTCGATCTAAGCATGTCCGTCCGTCCGTCCGTCCGTTCGTCCGTCTGTTGAAATCACGCTATCTTCCGAACGAAACAAGCTATCGACTTGAAACTTGGCACAAGTAGTTGTTATCGATGTAGGTCGGATGGTATTGAAAATGGGCCATATCGGTCCACTTTTACGTATAGCCCCCATATAAAGGGACCCTCAGATATGGCTTGTGGAGCCTCTAAAAGAAGCATATTTCATCCGATCCGGCTGAAATTTGGTACATGGTGCTAGTATATGGTCTCTACCAACCATGCAAAAATTGGTCCACATCGGTCAATAATTATATATAGCCCCCATATAAACCGATCCCCAGATTTGGCTTGCGGAGCCTAAAACAGAAGCAAATTTCATCCGATCCGGCTGAAATGTGGTACATGGTGTTGATATATGGTCTCTAACAACCATGCAAAAATTGGTCCACATCGGTCCATAATTATATATAGCCCCCATATAAACCGATCCCCAGATTTGGCTTGCGGAGCCTAAAAGAGAAGCAAATTTCATCCGATCCGGCTGAAATTTGGTACATGGTGTTGGTATATGGTCTCTAATAAACATGCAAAAATTGGTCCACATCGGTCCATAATTATATATAGCCCCCATATAAACCGATCCCCAGATTTGGCTTGTGGAGCCTCAAAGAGAAGAAAATTTCATCCGATCCAGCTGAAATTTGGTACATGATGTTGGTATATGGTCTCTAACAACCATGCAAAAATTGGTCCACATCGGTTCATAATTATATATAGCCCCCATATAAACCGATCCCCAGATTTGGCTTGCGAAGTCTCCAAGAGAAGCTAATTTCATCCAAGCCGGTTGTAATTTGGAACATGGTGTTAGTATATGATCTTTAACAACCGTGCCAGGATTGGTCCATATCGGTCCATAATTATATATAGCCCCCATATAAAACGTTCTCCAGATTTGACCTCCGGAGCCTCTTGGATGAGCAAAATTCATCCGATCCGGTTCAAATTAGGAACGTCGTGTTAGTATATGGTCGCTAACAGCCATACCAAAATTGGTCCAATCACACAAAAATTGGTCCATATCGGTTCATAATCATGGTTGCCACTAGAGCCAAAAATAATCTACCAAAATTTTATTTCTATAGAAAATTTTGTCAAAATTTTATTTCTATAGAAAATTTTGTTCAAATTTTATTCGGTTCATAATCATGGTTGCCACTCGTGCCACAAATAATCTACCAAGATTTTATTTCTGTAGAAAATTTTGTCAAAATTTTCTTTCTATAGAATATTTTGTCAAAATTTTTATTTCTATAGAAAATTTTGTGAAAATTTTATTTCTATAGAAAATTTTGTTAAAATTTTATTTCTGTAGAAAATTTTGTCAAAATTTTATGTCTACTTTGTCAAACTGAATTATATACGTATTGGATCGATCTTTTTTGATTTAATATATACCACGTATGGACTTACATACAATTTAGAAGATGGTGTTAGGAGGTTTTAAGATACCTTGCCATCGGCAAGCGTTACCGCAACTTAAGTAATTCGATTGTGGATGGCAGTGTTTAGATGAAGTTTCTACGCAATCCATGATGGAGGGTACATAAGCTTCGGCCTGGCCGAACTTACTGCCGTATATACTTGTTAACTTTGATTTAGTTGAAATTTTGCACAGGGAGTAGAATTAGCATTGTAGGTATGCGTGCCAAATTTGGTTGAAATCGATTCAGATTTAGATATAGCTCCCATATATATGTTTTTCTGATTTCGACAAAAATGGTCAAAATACAAATATTTTCCTTATAAAATCGCCACTGCTTAGTCGAAAAGTTGTAAAAATGACTCTATTTTTCCTAAACTTCTAATACATATATAACGTGCGATAAATCATAAATAAAGTTTTGCGAAGTTTCCTTAAAATTGCTTCAGATTTAAATGTTTCCCATATTTTTTTTACTAAAATTGTGTTCCACCCTAGTGCATTAGCCGACTTAAATTTTGATCGAATGATATTTAAATGTAAGTATTTGGGACAAACCTTTTATATATAGCCCCCAAAACATTTGACGGATGTGATATGGTATCGAAAATTTAGATCTACAAAGTGGTGCAGGGTATAATATAGTCGACCCCGCCCGACTTTAGACTTTCCTTACTTGTTTTATCTTAAAGAATGGGTCACTTTTTTCTGGGTGTAACAGATGATATTCTACCGGCATTCTTTGCTTTCATTAGCGACTTCCTAGTTTATTGCTAAGTTGTTTGTTGATGTTCATACTATTATTCCATATATAATATAAGATTTGGATAATTTACATTTATCAATTAGATAACTTAGGGGGGTGCGTAATTAAGTGGCTTCCAAAATATTCCAATTTCCATATATAGCGTAGGAAGCTTTTGGTCTTGCCTTTCGAATCAGTCTATCGTCTGTCATAAAATGCATCGTTGGTTGTTAGCGGTATACAACTTTCGGAAAAACTTCAACGGAAAATGTAAACAATTTGGTCAATACCTTATTATTTTGCTAGGCGTTAGGTCATATTGGCATGACTATAAAAAAGAAGATTTTGAACGTAGTACCATATCTAGAATTATTCATGTGGCTACCAACATATTAGGATTACTGACCATGGGCTACCAGTTCGCTCTTTATGGTTTTGAGTATAGGAATTTTACAGGTGTAGCATATTTAGTTTTGATATTAGTGTGTCCTCTTAGCGCTTTCGGCCATGCTCTATATTCCGAAACGAAGCTTATCATAATACAGAGGAAACTGAAATCCTAGAACTACATCTTTTGACCAAGATCGGCCGTTGCAAGGAACTGGAAAGAGCTTTAAAACCATACTATGTCATCCAATTGATATTAACATGCATGATATGCAGCACGGAGATATCGCGACTGCAATCTTTTGGAATTGGAATTTTTGGCTACATGCTTTCAATATTGTTCGCTAGTTTTGAATGTTTGGCGTTCAAGTGGGCATTTTATTATGTCTATTTGATTTGACAAACATGTCACCATTTTTCCTATATTGACAAATATTTGCAAAATATTGCCATGGAAATTTCAGATCACTATGATAGCGTTGATGCATCCAAGGAAAACGTGATATGTTCGGAGATCGAGTGGTTAATGATAGCCCATAATAAGTTGTGTATCTTGTATGAAGAATTGCAAAATCTCTTCAAATTGGTAGTATTTATAAGACGCATGATTAGATTAATTATGTGTGCTGGTGGTATTGCCGAGATAGACAATATATTAACTCCACGTGAGACTTTAAGCACCTACTACGTAAAAGTGTTGTTATATATTGTGGACATGTTGGATTTCTATCTAACCGATGCTTTGTGTGACCGAATTAAGCAGAGCATTGGAAATTTGCAATTAACTTTAATGGATTTCAATGCTGCCAATCATTCTTTGCTACAACTCAATAGAAAGGTGGGATTCTTTAAAAATTATTTAGCAACTAAGATGCCATTGATCATCATACAATCGCATTGTATGATGATATGTCACCTGTTGCACGCAGAGAAGGACTATGATCACCTCAACTATGTTTCAAGAGCAAAATGTTATTTTTGGACGGTGACCATGGAACATTTTTGACGCAAAAATGGTGTTTTCTCGGCAAACATATACATGGTTGCCGAAGTCAGACATATGCTTTTTGTGAAAATAACATGGTTGCCGCAATTATGTAACATGTTCTCCGTCCAAAAATAACGTTTTGCTCTCGAAACATGGTTGAGGTGATCATATTCCTTCTCTGGGTGTGGTTTTTGAATTGGAATTAAATTTTCTCAAAATTGTGTGTTCTATATAGAATTTTTGTCAAAATTTTATTTCTATTGAAAATTTTGGTCAAAATTTTATTTCAATAGAACATTTTCGTCAAAATTTTATTTCTATAGAATATTGTGTTTAAATTTTTTTTTCTATAGAAAATTTTCTCAAAATTTTATTTCTATGTTTTCTGTGTGTTTCAGTGTGACGAATTCTCTTCTGCATTTGTTGTTTTGGAAAAGGACTTTATTAGTTTCGGGGCCCATGAATACAGATCGCCGAACATGGTTTATCATGAATACTTATCTAGTCTCCATGTTGGTATTTTTTATGCAAACACATATACTCAATATGTGAACAAGCAGCAGGAAAGTTAAAATGTGAAAAAAAAACAAATTAAATAAATTTAAAATAAATAACAAATTTTATCAGTGTTTTATGTGTTTAATAAATTAATGGTACCATAAAAACAGAACGAATTAAGCATAGCATTGAAATTTTGGAATTAACTTTAATGGATTTCATACAATCGCATTGAATGGCGATATGTATTGGAATTAAATTTTCTCAAAATTTTATTTCTATGGAAAATTTTGTCAAAATTTTACGAGGGCGGTTCGGAAACTTCTTAGCCTATCGAAGGAAGAGAATAGTTAGTTTTTCAAAAAAAAAAAAAAAAAAAAAAAAAAAAAAAAAAAAAAAAAAAAAAAAAAAAATATATATATATATATATATATATATATATATATATATATATATATATATATATATATATATATATATATATATATATATATATATATATATATATATATATTTTTTTTTTTTTTCCATTATATTCTCCTGAAACTTCTATACACTTAGTCCAACGCTTTTCTACACCCTTAAAAAAATCGCTTCTGTAACATATACTCCCAAACACATTTTGCTTCAAGCATATACATTTTTGGGTATTGCCCAAACATTTATATATTTAATTTCTTCCAATATATAATATGTTTGAAAGCATATTGGTCTAAACAATATAATATGTTTGGGTAGTCTAAGTTCCAAACATTATGTATTTTTACATCCCAATTCAATAATGTTGTCTTCCAAAAAACTATATGTTAGTATGTGAACATATAATATGTTTGGAAACATTTTGAACCCAAAAATATTATATGCTTAGAAAAATTTTCTCCCAAAGAAAATTGTGCTCAAAATTTTTTTCCGGCCTAATTGTATATTCCCTCACATTTTTCTCACTTCCACGAGTTTTTTTAGTTCTTAGCACCTTTTTCTGTAATACAAACATTGTAGAAGAAATTATTCAATTTTATAATTTTTTTTTTAAATTTTAACTTTTGCCGGACGGGGATTCGAACAGCGGACCACGGAGTTTGTAAGCCAGCACACTATCCACTACGTAGCTGTTATGGTCATCAAGAGATAATTATCGTTATAAGTTATATTTATATAGCATAGCTTGCGGCGCCCACGAGCCGATGCAAACATAACATAGTTTAACAACATAACATTGTTAAACATACATTTGTTGGCGACGTGGATCAGTGGTTGGTACGTCCGCCTTGCATGCCAAGGGTCCTGGGTTCAATCCTTGCTTCGACCAACACCAACTTTTTTGTTTACATATATTTTTTTACATATATTCCAGATACGTTCGGAATATTCCGAAAAGGTGTTCAACATTACATACTACTATATTAAATGTTTACTACGAAATTGTAAGAGCGTCAGAAAAGAACAGTGCTTGATATAAACGAAATGGAC
>NW_027445714.1:0-12654 GCF_050003625.1 Haematobia irritans
TTTTTTGTAGAGTTTGATCGTCTTAAACTAAAATGTTCACTTAAAATAGCCTAATTGCCTAATAAAAAGGACTGCATCGTAAGTGGAAAAATAGTGATGGGATATTCCAGGATGCGATTTAAAATAAATGGTTTTGGGATTTTTTGCTGGGATATAATAGATATGGATGATATCGGTGTTGACTGTGATATAGCCTGGTATATAGTCAGACCTCTCAAAACTGTTTACTTGTAGCTAAACAGTATGTTAACTATAATACATGAGTAACAAAAGCTTTGAAATTCTCTGAAATCAAAAAAGCAAACCTCTCAATAATTTATTGAATAATTTCTGTCTCCCATACGGAAACTCTATTTGCAAAAGCAAACACAACAAAAAAATTGATTTTATTTAAATTAAGTAGTTATGGCTTAGCTATGAGTATTGTTATTCATATATGGTACACTGAAAAAACAGTGAACCCTTTTCCATTGCAAAATGAACTAAACTGTAGTAATATTGACCATGATTTAGCCCTTAAGATTTTTTTCAACTTGTCTAGTTTATAATTCTCTTAAATTTTAGTTAATCTATGACATTGTATTTTAGTTCATTTTTACAACACCATAAGATTTATATACCCCTACCAAGTTAAAAAGTCAGTATTATTTTGGTTTACCTGCTTATTTTTTGGGAAACCCGCTAATAAAATGTGGTTAACAGTCTCTTTAAAATGTCGACGACTAAACTATTTTTAAATCAATCATTCCACAGTACAGAGGAATAAAATAATTAAAGGAACAACAACCCGTTTTACTATTATGAAAATTTTCATACATTAAAATTCAACTTTCTTTAAGCAAAAGTACTTTATTATAAAAACTTATGATGAGAGTTCTTAATACAATGTTTTTGTGAATAAAAATTATGACCACGTGGAACAAGAAAGTACTTTATTTTAACTCGCTATTTGGACATTTTGACTTTTCCTTAGTTTTTTATTCATCGTTAGTATATTCACATATCTTGCTGAAAAAAATGGAGGGAATAATGAAAATTGTTAAAAATTAACATGTAATAAAATATAATTTTTAATCTCTTTAAATTAGCTTGTAACTTACCATATTTGGGGGCATTTTATTAAATGGTGTAAGAAATTCCACTTTTCTTAGATTAACGTACCTCATAAAGTTTGTACCTGAAACAATTAGAGAAATAATGAATTAAGTAATATATTAACTCATAAAACTGTGTTGTTATCGATGTGAAGGACATAATACAATAAATATTCTTGTCAAAAGAAAGCCAAAGTTTTAACATAAAACTTACCAATTTTCTATTAAATTGTACGCTGAGGTTAAAAGTTATCGAAATTCATTTGGGGATACTCTGAAATTAAATATTTATTTTTTACATTAAATAGAAAACATTAAATTGGTTTCCAAAAAGTCTTATTAAAGAAATAATATGCATAAAAAAACTAAATATTCTGGTTAAAAGAATGTTAAAGAAAGCTTACCAATTCATAAAAATGTTTCCAAATTGTTATTCTGAAATTAAATATTTGTTTTTCACAATAAAAATATTAAATTGGTTTCCAAAAATATTTGATTAATGTAATACTAAAATAAGGTATTAATAACCTATAGTTTTGATAATAAAAAGGTCATAAAAATTTAAATATTCTAGTGAAAAGAAAGCCAATTTTTTAAAGAAAACTTACACTTCTCTATTAAATTATACGCTGAGGAGGAGTATAAAAATATGTCTGAATCCATCTTGGGGTTGCTCTGAAATTAAATATTTTTTTTACAACAAAGAAAAACATTAAACTAGTTTGAAAAAATAATAATAATAATAATAATTAGCAAATAATGATATAAATAAAAAATATCTTTTTTAAAAGAAAACCACATTTTAAAAAGAATACTTACCAATTTATGATTAAACTATATGCTGAGGTGTAACAAAAATGTTCCAAAAATATTTGATTAATGTATTGAAAACCTGTAATTTTGATAATAAAAAGGTCATAAAAATTTAAATATTCTAGTGAAAAGATAGCCAATTTTTAAAACAAAACTTACCACTTCTCTATTAAATTATACGCTGAGGAAAAATATAAAAATTTGCCCGAATCCATCTGGGGTTGCTCTTAAATTAAATATTTTTTTACAACAAAGAAAAACATGAAACTGGTTAAACAATAATAATTAGCCAATAATAATATACATAAAGAATATTATTTTTTTAAAAGAAAACCACATTGAAAAAAGAACACTTACCTATTTATGATTAAACTATACGCTGAGGTGTAGCAAACAATTTTCCAAATTCATCTGGAGTTACTCTGAAATTGAATATTTATTTTTTACATTGAATAATGAAAATTAAATTAGATAAAACAATTTCAATATACTTTCCATTTCAGCATTTTTTCCTAAATATTGAACATTCTTAATAACTTTTTTCTAAGCTACCGATCATCACTTCGCCATTGTACACCTCATCGCTAAAATATTAATAACTTTCATTTAAAGGTTATAATAAACAAACACCAATATATGTCTCAAAAAAACCAAAATATTCCATACCTTTATATTCCCTTGTCACATACTTGCTAAAAAGGTGCAACAGCCCACGCCAACGCCAACTATACAACTGAAGCATGCCAAACAAAACCAAGCAAAACCAAAACATTTCTACAACAACAAAAACACATGTGCCTTCATTGAAAACAACACCTCATCCAGACAAATAATCCATTCGCGAATAATAAACACACACACACACACACAAACCACTGAAAGAACAAAAACAACCCCACGCTCAGATATACACAACATCCCCATCACTCGCTACCATTTCTCATTATTGCATTGCATGCTCTCACTCTCAAAAATTTCAAGTAACATCATCTTTACATTAAACATATTCCACTTTGACGAGAAAGATCTCTGTACTATGCATTAGTTCATCGCATCTGTCCATAATTTACTCTAAAAACAATACTCTTAAATGCATATCAGTATAAGAACGATGAAACGTTTAACTTAAAATTTGCAAAAACTTGATGAAATGTTATCTACCATTTTTGACGAAAATGTCTATAAATTTAATTACATGTGAACTAAAAATATTTCATTGGGTAATTTTCTACCAACAATTATTAACTATAGGAATTGTCAGTAAGAAATTGCTATCCACTTTCAAGTTCATTTTTCGTAAAAAAATATTTTCTCATACAAAAAAATCTTATAGTAAATTGCACTTATTATTTAGAAAGTACTTTACATTTCACAAGTAGTTTTATAGTATGACAACCGAATTTTTAACTACCAGTTAAGAAATTTTTTAAGGAAATTTCCATCGTATTTTGTAGGCCATGAACTAAACGATTGCTACTTAGAATTTGTATAATTTCCTTTCGAGTAGTTAATTTTCGTTGAAGATACGAAAAATGAACTAAAATTCTGGAAAATTCTTGTAATAAATTATTGTAAAAATCTTCTTAAATTTACGAGACACTTTTTTCTCTGTGTATATTTATATTAATTCTCTTACCTTGATAGGTCAATATCGTCATTGACTTTTAAAATTCTAGATTTTGTTTTTTATTATTTATTAATGTAAACAAATTGGAAGTTGTTCCACAGTCATTTCTTCCAAAGGGCATCTTGGAATCCCCCCAGGGCTGTGGAGTCGATTCAATATTGCTCTACTCCGGCTCCGACTCCAGCATTTCTTATTACCCTCGACTCCGACTCCGGACTCGACTCCAGGTGGTGTACCTACGTATCATTTTCAAAGTATTCCAATTGTAATTTTAAGCTGTAGTGTTCCAAAAATAGGCGCAGGTGAGATTTGATGCTGCGTTTCATATTTTTTCGTACTAATAAGGAACATCTCGAGAAGCAGTTAAAATGTTATTCCTTGGTGTCATATTACGATACTATCACAAACATTTGAATTGACCTTTGTGCCTGAGTGTGCTAAGGCTTTATGTTATGGTGCCAACAAACCCAGGTTCAACCCCTGGTCGGAGCGAAAATGTTAAAGAAAAATTAGATAATAGGAAAATAACAGTGAAATGAAAAATATAGATGAAAAAAAAGTGAAATTTGTTGAAAACTTTTTTTTTGCTTTTTAAATTTCTTTATTCAAATTAGCTTCCAGGGCACAACTTCCAAAGCAATGCAAAGGACCCGTCCGTCCTACGACAAACCCATGTAAAATTCATTGGATATGACCCAAGTTTGCACTACTTCCGGATCACAGATTGGGGATCCAAACTACTTTTTTGGAAGTTCTTTTTTTTTGCTGGGATGTGGTTTAGGGTAGAAAAATATGGAAATAGCGATTTATAAAAAATGTAATTACTTCCTGTGTAGTTAAAATAAAGGACATAACATATTTGGGAGGACATTTTTGGAAGTGCTTTTAGAATTGTGCATTTAGAAGAACCTCAAAATTTTTTTTCTTGGTACACAGAAAAAACTGAAGCAAAATAAAAATCAATTATTGGCATAATTGAATGAAAAAATTATATCAAATACGATTTTTATTAAGTCAAACATGAAAATAATTGGTTGAATGAAAAACTGGCAAAAATATCAAAATTCACTGGTAATTGAATTCACAACACATCAATTGCTATATTCAATCTAATAGTCGGGATCACGACGAATCACGAAAGTATCACAGCACAAAGTTTTTACTATGGAAAGTTAATTTAATATATTTAGTACATATTTCTATGTTCGTAAAATTTTTAAAATTCGCTGAAAACTTTAATAAAATATGTAAATAAATTCTTTCGTTGTATAATCTTACACACATCCTGAATTGGGTCGTTCAAAAACTTGCGAATAAGCTTTGGAATATATATACAATTACATTTTTTCTATTTTGTTTTTACAATTAGGTCGTGTACACGTCTAATTGCCCTATTAATGGATATAAGCCGAAAACGGGGATTTCGTGCTTCAATTCTTCCCAGCAACAGAAGGTAAAATCATATAAAACTTTGAAATATTTTCGAAACTTTGAAATGAATATATGTTTGTATTACAGAAGAGCAGGATGCCTAAACAAATCGCATATAAATGAGGAAGATTTGGGAAATTCCAGCAGGTGGTACAGATAATTCAAAAACTGTTTTTTCTTTGTGAGTTAGCCTGTTAAATATGTCGTTTATAATGAATATTCTGTATTTTTCTACCAAACATATACTTCGCTGAATTTTCAATTATGCATATTTTCAGAATTTCTTTTTTATAATAAAAATCATAAAACCTTTTTTCAGAGTGTATTTGTATAATCTTCTTAAATTAATATATATTATATAGTACAAAGATTGTATTGATTAACATCGTACACGCAAAAAAATAATTCTTTCCTCCCAAACGAAATTTTAGACAAACAAAGTTCGTTTCTCATTTGCTTTTCGTTGAAACGAAGTGTATTTGGAAGAAAAGTATATTCTTTTTGTGATAAACGTTTATTCTTTTCCAGGATGTAATAACAATTTCATAAAGACTAACTCAAAAAAATTTTTTTCTGGCTAATTGCATTTTCCCTCACATCTTTCTCACTTTCACGAAGTTTTTTATTTCTTAGCACCTTTTTCTGTAATACAAGCAATGTAGAAGAAATTATACAATTTTATAAATTTTAATTTTTTTTTTTACCTTTCGCCTGGACGGAGAATCGAACCGCGGACCATGCAATTTGTAAGCCAACACACTATCCACTGAGCTATGTAGCCGTTATAGTCATCAATAGACAATTACCCATATAAGTTATATTTATATAGCATAGCTTGCGGCGCCCACGAGCCGATTAAACAAAGTTTATTTAACAGAAAAATACATTTAGTTGGGCACCGTGGTGCAGTGGTTGCTACGTCCGACTTGCATGCCAAGGGTCGTGGGTTCGATCCCTGCTTCGACCAAAGTTTTTGTTTTTTTTTTTTACATATATTCCAGAGATGGTCGAAAGATTCCGAAAAAATGTTCAACATTACATTCTACTATATTAAATTTTACTATGAACTTTAAAATGTGTCTTATTAAAGACCTAAAGTCAGAAAAGAACAGTGTTTGAGATAAACGAAATGGACTGTGTTTTTGGTTCAAAAATAACTTTTTTTATTGAAAAAATAAAAATTTTGTACCAAATGAATTTTTTTGGTGATAAGAGTGTATACTTTTCGAAGCAATTCAAAAAACTCTAACAAAAGAAAAACGTTTTCGGTACACGTTTCCCAAACGTTTTTTTTCTTTGCGTGTAATAAACACAATTACGATAGTAATTGCATAGGTTACAAAATACTATAAACATTGTACTCAGTTCAATTACGACTGTAATTGAAAACACTTTATATACTTCAAATACTAATGTATTTGGATTGAGTTCTATGTCATTTGAATATTTTGACAAATTCCAATTACATTTATACTCAACGCAAATATTACTTCATTTGAAAATAGTTTTATGACAACCTTACAATTTGGGTAATTGGATTTATGATTTTCGTAATAAGCTGAAAATCAAATACAAAAATAATTGAAATCACAATTTTTGTATTTGATTCAATTATTCACTTTTTTCTGTGTAGTGATGGGTATAATAACGGGCTGCATCAACTGATAGCGACAAGCACCTAACCTAGCACAAACTTAGTCTCAAATACCTTCTAGTTTTTCGATTTTTTTCTGCTATAAATTTTAGATATGTGTTGCTCACGTGAATTAAGGGTCATTCTGTCACAAGTATTTACGAGCATTTACTCATAATGAGCGCGATATAATCAATGCAACACTGAATTTAATTACAATATTAATCATGTAAAGAATGTGTAAATTTTGTACATATCCATTTAACAATGTTCAATAGAATATTTAATTTAGAGCATAAAATGAATCGCATATATACTTCTTACTACGGCATAGGTCGAAGTTTTTTTTTTTTTTTGTATGCGTAAACATTTGACAAAATATACAGCCGTCATTCATTTATTACAATCACTAACATACAACCGCAGAAATTTGTTAGTAGGAACAGCAGAAAAGTCTGCTAAAACAACCAAAAGTTTGCTGGAAAAGGGAAAGCAGTCACTGTTTGCTGAAAAGCAACCATTGCGTGCTAATTTTTTAAGCTCGATTGCACTAAAACATGTTTTAGTTTGGCTGAAACAAAAAAAATGTCAACTTAAAATTTCAATATTTGCCCAAAACTTTGAATATTTATTAAAATTAGGCACAACAGCAAACGGCCGTAAGTTCGGCCAGGCCGAAGCTTATGTACCCTCCACCATGGATTGCGTAGAAACTTCTTCTATGCACTGCCATCCACAATCGAATTACTTGGAATGCGGTAACGCTTTCCGATGGCAATGTATTTTAAAACCTCCTGAAATTTTGAACATATTCTATAGAAAATGAATTTTAGCAAAATTTTCTATAGAAATAAAATTTTTATTTGCTTCTCTTAGAGGCTCCGCAAGCCATATCTGCACGCAAAGAAAAAAACTTTTGGAAAACGTGTACCGAAAACGTTTTTCTTTTGTTAGAGTTTTTTGAATTGCTTCGAAAAGTATACACTTTTATCACCAAAAAAATTCGTTTGTTACAAAATTTTTATTTTTTCAATATAAAAAAGTTATTTTTGAACCAACAACGCAGTCCGTTTCGTTTACATCAAACACTGTTCTTTTCCGACTTTAGGTCTTTAATAAGACACATTTTACAGTTCATAGTAAAAATTTAATATAGTAGAATGTAATGTTGAACATTTTTTCGGAATCTTCCGACCATATCTGGAATATATTAAAACAAGTATATACGGCCGTAAGTTCGGCCAGGCCGAATCTTATGTACCCTCCACCATGGATGGCGTAGAAACTTCTACGAAAGACTGTCATCCACAAATTTCAACTCACTCGGATGAAATTTGCTCCTCCAAGAGGCTCCAAAATCAAATCTCGGGATCGGTTTATATGGGGGCTATAAATGATTATGGACTGATATGGACCACTTTTGGCATGGTTGTTAAATATCATATACTACCACCACGTACCAAATTTCAACCAGATCGGATGAATTTTGCTTCTCCAAAAGGCACCGGAGGTCAAATCTGGCGATCGGTTTATATAGGAGCTATATATAATTATGGACTGATAGGAACCAATCCCTGCATGCTTGTTGGATACCATATACTAACATCACGTATCAAATTTCAACCGAATGGGAAGAATTTTGCTCTTCCAAGATGCTCCGGAGGTCAAATCTGGCGATCAGTTTATATTGGGCATACATATAATTATGGACCGATTTCGACCAATTTTTGCATGGGTGTTTGAGGACATATATTAAAATCACGTACCAAATTTCAACTGAATCAGATGAATTTTGGTCTTCCAAGAGGCTCCGGAGGTCAAATCTGGTGAACGGTTTATATGGGGCCTATATATAATTATGGACCGATATGGACCAATTTTTGCATGGTCATTAGAGAGCATATACTAACATCACGTACCAAATTTCAGCCGGATCGAATGAAATTTGTTTCTCTTAGAGGCTCTGCAAGCCAAATCTGGTGATCGGTTTATATGGGGGCTATATATAATTATGGACCGATGTGGACCAATTTTGGCATAGTTGTTAGAGACCATATACTAACACCACGTATCAAATGTCTGCCGGATCGCATAAAATTTGCTTCTCTTAGAGGCTCTTCAAGCCAAATCGGGGGAACGGTTTATGTGGGGGCTATATATAATTATGGACCGATGTGGACCAATTTTTGCATGGTTGTTAGAGACCATATACTAACACTATGTACCAAATTTCTGCCGGATCGGATAAAATTTGCTTCTCTTAGAGGCTCCGCAAGCCAAATCGGGGGATCGGTTTATATGGGGGCTATATATAATTATGGACCGACGTGAACCAATTTTTGCATGGTTGTTGGAGACCATAGACTAACACCATGTACCAAATTTCAGCCGGATCGGATAAAATTTGCTTCTCTTACAGGCTCCGGAGTTCAAATCTGGTGATCGGTTTATAAGGGGGCTATATATAATTATGGACCGATATGGACCAATTTTTGCATGGTCATTAGAGACCATATAATAACATCATGTACCAAATTTCAGCCGGATCGGATAAAATTAGCTTCTCTTAGAGACTCTGCAAGCCAAATCGGGGGATCGGTTTATATGGGGGCTATATATAATTATGGTTGTTAAAGACCATATACTAACACCATGTACCAAATTTCAGCCGGATCGGATGAAATTTGCTTCTCTTAGAGGCCTCGCAAGCCAAATTTGGGGGTCCATTTATATGGGGGCTATACGTAAAAGTGGGCCGATATGGCCCATTTGCAACACCATCCGACATCAATAACAACTACTTGTGCCAAGTTTCAAGTCGATAGCTTGTTTCGTTCGGAAGTTAGCGAGATTTCAACAGACGGACGGACGGACGAACGGACGGACATGCTCAGATCGACTCAGAATTTCACCACGACCCAGAATATATATGCTTTATGGGGTCTTAGATCAATATGTCGATGTGTTACAAACGGAATGACAAAGTTAATATACCCCCCATCCTATGGTGGTGGGTATAAAAAAAAAAACTTTGGTCGAAGCAGGGATTGAACCCACGACCCTTGGCATGCAAGTCCGACGTAGCAACCACTGCTCCACGGTGCCAAACTAAATGTATTATTCTGTTAAATAAACTTTGTTTAATCGACTCGTGGGCGCCGCAAGCTATGCTATATTAATATAACTTATATGGATAATTAGCTATTGATGACAATAAGAGCTACGTAGCTCAGTGGATAGTGTGCTGCCTTACAAATTGCATGGTCCGCGGTTCGATTCTCAGTCCAGGCGAAAGGTAAAAAAAAATTTAAAAATTTATAAAATTGTATAATTTCTTCTACACTGTTTGTATTACAGGAAAAGGTGCTAAGAACTGAAAAACTCCGTGGAAGTGAGAAAGATGTGAGGGAAAATGCAATTAGCCAGAAAAAAATTTTTTTGAGTTAGTCATTATGAAATTGCTTTTAAATCCTGGAAAAGAATAAACGTTTATCACAAAAAGTATATACTTTTCTTCCAAATACACTTCCTTTCAACGAAAAGCAAATGAGAAACGAACTTTGTTTGTCTAAAATTTCGTTTGGGAGGAAGGAATTATTTTTTTGCGTGTGGGGATCGGTTTATATGTTATGGGGGCTATATATAACTATGAACCCATGTGGACCAATTTTTGCATGAATGTTAGAGACCATATACTAACACCACGTTTCACATTTGAACCGGACCGGATGATTTTTGCTCCTCCAAGAGGCTCCATGGTTGTTAGATACCATATACCAACACCATATACCAAATTTCATCAAGATCGGATGAAATTTGCTTTTCTTTGAGACTCCGCAAGCCAAATCTGGCGACCGGTTTATATGGGGGCTATACGTAAAAGAGGACCGATATGGCCCATTTGCAGTACAATCTGACCTACATCAATAACAACTACTTGTGCCAAGTTTCAAGTCGATAGCTTGTTTCGTTCGAAAGTTGGCGTGATTGCAACAGACGGACGGACATGCTTAGATCGACTCAGAATTTCACCATGACCCAGAATATATATACTTGGGGTCTTAGAGCAATATTTCGATGGGTTACAAACGGAATGTCAACGTTAATATACCCCCCATCCTATGGTGGAAGGTATAAAAATATACCAACAACTACTTTTGGTTCTTTAATATCCTTTGGGGAAAAATTTATAACCCAAAAATTGTATAATTTGTTGTTTGAAGTACAAAAATATAACAACAGACATCGACTGCTGTTTGTAGCCGACTTTTCTATGAGTGTATGCAATACTTTAGGATGTTGGGTATATTTTCTTAAGTAATATATTTTATGGTTTTCTCATTTATATTACACTCAAACTGAAATTGGCCGCCTAGGTCTTGGGATTTAACGCCTTTATGTTAGATTATATTTGTGGAGCTATTCTAGCAAACAAATTTTGGAAGTTCTTCTAAATGTATAACTTCCACTTCCATCACGCTACAGCCTTCAATAATGGCGCTGTCCTGAAATTTTGCACAGATTAGTTTTTTTTTTGTTTGCAGGCAGGTCAAGTGCGAAGATAGCCCATCCAAGTTTTGATATAGTCCCCATATAAACCGACTTCCCGATTTGGGGTCTTGGGCTTATAAAAACCGTAGTCTCTATCAAATTTGCCTGAAATTGTTAATCTAGAAGTATTTTATGTGTCCAAAATGGTGAGTATCGGTCCATGTTTTGGTATAGCCCCCATATAGACCGATTCCCGATTTTACTTCTTGGGCTTCTAGAATCCGAAGTTTTTATCCAATTTGCCTGATATTGGAAATCTAGAGGTAATTTCGGGCCATAAAGAGGTGTGCCGAAAACGGTGAATATCGGTCCACATTTTAGTATAGCCCCATAAAAACGATCCCCCGATTTAACACCTTTGGGCTTCTGTAATCCGTAGTTTTTATGCAATTTACCTTAAATTGGAAATCTAGAGGTATTTTGAAACCATAAAGAGGTGTGCCAAAAATGGTGAGCATCGGTTCATGCTTTGATATAACCCCCATATAGACCGATCTCCCGATTTTAATTCTTGGGCTTATAGAAACCGTAGTTTTTATCCAATTTGACTGAAACTGGAAATCTAGAGGTATTTCCGAGCCATAAAGAGGTGTGCCGAAAACGGTGAGTATCGGTCCACATTTTAGTATAGCCCCCATAAGAACGATCTTACGATTTAACCCCTTGGGTTTCTAGAAACCGTAGTTTTTATCCGATTTGCCTGAAATTGTAAATATTCTAGTAGGTTAGGTTATGTGGCAGCCCGATGTATCAGGCTCACTTAGACTATTCAGTCCATTGTGATACCACAGTGGTGAACTTCTCTCTTATCACTGAGTGCTGTCCGATTCCATGTTAAGCTCAATGACAAGGGACCTCCTTTTTATAGCCGAGTCCGAACGGCGTTCCACATTCCAGTGAAACCACTTAGAGAAGCTTTGAAACCCTCAGAAATGTCACCAGCATTACTGAGGTGGGATAATCCACCGCTGAAAAACTTTTTGGTGTTCGGTCGTAGCGGGAATCGAACCCACGACCTTGTGTATGCAAGGCGGGCATGCTAACCATTGCACCACGGTGGTTACCGTGGTATATTAGTCTCATAAAAACTTGTATCGGATTAAGTTTTTATCGGTCCATTTGGTAATGCCTCCATATAGACCGATTTCACTTCTTGAGGGTATAGAAGGTGTACTCATCATGAAAATTGCTTGAAACTCAACATAAAATTTCCAGATTTTACTTCTCGGGTGAAAATGTACAGATTTAAGATTTCAAATCAAGACGTTATTTTATAATTTTCTTGCACACTTACGAGAGATGTTAATGATTCCTCTAAAACTCAAACAAAAATGGTTCTTATAAATCCAGGATCCGATATAGTCTTCATGGGTAAAATCTTTAAATTCATCTTCGGGAAGAGTTCTGGTTGAATTGCTTTGGAAGAACTTCCAATTTTTTTTTTGCTGGGATGTTTATCGGTCTATTAATTTTGTATATAACTATTACTAATTTTTTTGGCGGAC
>NW_027445715.1:0-12287 GCF_050003625.1 Haematobia irritans
CAACTATGGTAGGGATAACGGGGACGTACGGAACTGACATGACAAGACGGGTGGGACACTTTTTAGTGCTGGATAGGAGGGGAGGGGTGGGATATGACACGTGGTATACTTCAATAGTCTGTATGTATGGACTGCGTGGTAGGGGTGCTTGCCCATTTAGTGGCTAAGTTACTCTAGGTAATGTTGGACATTCCGTTATCAGCAGTACAATAGGCCCATAACAGGAGTATTATAGAGTCAGTATTGACGTCTATACTTAGGTCTCATTGAATCCACATAATGGTATAGGGGACGAGGCTGGGGTTTTTATTTACAGTGACTAGTGGGGGTTTGGACGTTGGACGGGGTGGGTGTCTGTGACGGATAAAGGGGGTGGGCATATTCCTGACGAGTTGGCACACGGACGACGGAGTTTAGGGATTCCACAAAATGATTGTGTTGAGTCCTTAGAATCCAATGTCTATTTTTTAGGACACATGTCTGGGTGGTAGGGTCTCGGGATTCCACGATATAGTTAGATGGAGTCCTGAGAGTCCATCATTCGTGACATGGGTAGGGTATACATCATATCCCGCATCTTTCTGTACTAAATTTGATTGGATGTTAAATTCCAGCCAATTTGCTATGGGAAGGAGAGGGGATACTCTATGTGTGGGTGCTAACACTTGATGTTGTTATATACATTGAGTGTTGGCAAACATACGTAGGGTGGCTCTACGGCAAGTCGGGGTGATTTATGTATAAGTTATTTATATATTTAGTTGATTTCGTTTATTGGTAATAGGTACCTACTACGTATCTATTATATTTTTTGGTTAGGTTTTTATTTTGTTTTTTAGTGTGTTTAAGCCTACTGATGAGACCCGTTGGCGTGGGTCGAAAGCGCTATAGGCAAGCCAATTAGGGGCCTACACGGCAATATGTTGAGGTAGATATAGGAATTTCCCTCAGAAATGAGGACAATTATATTAACTGGACAGGGCAATTTAGATGATAGGTTTGATTGGTAGGGATCATAGGACCCACACATACCAGGTGCTTGTGGTGACCGGAAGTGTCGGCTACAGTTCGGCTGGGTGGTTGAAGGCGGTTGACCGTGACATGGACGGGGGAATTGCTTAGTGAAACCGCTTAGAGAAGCTTAGTGAAACCGCTTAGAGAAGCTTTGAAACCCTCAGAAATGTCACCAGCATTACTGGGATAATCCACAGCTGAAAAACTTTTTGGTGTTCGGTCGAAGCAGGAATCGAACACACGACCTTGTGTATGTAAGGCGGGCATGCTAACCATTGCACCACGGTGGCTCCCATATTAGGTGAATATTGTACTGCTCAGGCATCTCGTTGAGAGATTTGCGGCAGTCTATGGCCGTTTTCTGAGTATATATTAATGCCAATATTTGTTGGAACATTACTTCTCAGCCAATTCACCACCTCTCTTATTGCCAATATTTCAGCCTGAAAAACACTACAGTGATTAGGTAATCTTTTCGCTATTCGAATTTCCATATATATATATATATATATATATATATATATATATATATATATATATATATATATATATATATATATATATATATATATATATATATATATATATATATATATATATATATATATATATATATATATATATATATATATATATATATATATATATATATATATATATATATATATATATATATATATATATATATATATATATATATATATATATATATATATATATATATATATATATATATATTTTAATATTGCTGTCGATAAATTCCTTTTTTATTTATTTCTTTTTTCCAAATCAATTCAATTTCTTAGCCTACTTAGTCTACAGACTTAATAAATAAAGTACATAAATAACAAGTTGCACATTACAGTTCGGCCAACCTGACATCATGATTGCCCACAATCATTTAAATCTAAATTCGATCTACTAGTGTGGCTTTTAGGATTACCGAAAATAATCGACGACTAAGGTGTCACCCATCTTCGAAGTCTTTTTGCTTCAATAATTCCTTTGTAAGGTATTTGCGTTAATTGACAATTATCGATATCCCGCACAACGTAACGATCATGATCTAAAACCTTTTCAATAATGTACGGACCTCGGTACCTTTCACAAAATTTCTTATTCTTTCCAACCGTATTATCAACGTTCATAATGACTACATAATCTCCCTCTTTGTAACACTTTGCCGGTGCATGATGTCTTGAAAAATACATCTCGTTGTAGCTCTGCGACTTTTGTATGGAATTCAATGCCTTCAATCTCATATCTACTAAATCCACCTTTTCAACGTGACCTATCTTCTCATCTAAATATTCAGACAACGTATCCACCAATTCTCCACGCTGGTTTATTCCAAATAGTAGCTTCGACGGTGTCTCTTTTGTAGACGAGTGAATACAGTTGTTTAAAGCATATTCCACCTGGGATAGTTTGGACGACCAATCAGAGTGATCTATTGGATCACTCAACTTACTCAACATGGACTTTAGTATACGGTTTATGCGTTCAACTTGTCCGTTTGCTTGAGGGGAGGCAACTGCAACCTTGACATGCTTAATATTATTCCTTAAAACAAACTCTGAAAATTCCAATGATGTAAAACATGATCCTCTGTCCGAGATAAGTCTTCTTGGTCTACTATAATAATTAAAGTATTTTTCCAGAGAACAACAAACTTCCTTAGTGCTTGTTGAATTCACCGGATATAAACGTACAAATTTGGTAAAGGAGTCAACTACTACTAAAATATGTTTACGTTTTGATTTCAATGATGGCAATGGCCCGAAATGATCAATATGTATTGTATCAAATGGTTCCGCCACTTTTGGAATGCTGAAGATATTTTGTTGATTTATTCTAGCAGGTGCTGCATAAATAATACATTTTATGCAATTCTTTATGTAACCGTCAATCTTTTTACGCATATCAGGGAACCAATAGTTCTCCCGAATCTTATGGTAACATTTCTCTGTTCCAAGATGTCCAATCTTCTCATGTATCATCCGCACGACATTCTCTTCCATTTCCTTCGGAACGTACAAACAAAGACTGGTACCTACCTTCTTAAATACAAGGCCATCTACCAAGTCAAATCCACTAACATCCTCTCTTTGCAGGCGTTCACCTATATTTTTTATAATAGGATCTCTGGCTTGGGTCAGTTGAATCTGGACATCCAGTTGATTAGAATCTATTGAACAAATCATACTACCGTATGTTTCAGGGGTTTTTTCATCCTTAATACATCTGCTAAGCATATCTACATGTCCCATCGAAGAACCCTTTCGGTGTTCAATTGAGTAATCGTAATTCTCTAGTTCCAATGCCCAACGTGATATCCGTGGGTTAACCTGTCTTTTATTGAGAGTCATAGTTAGAGAATTACAATCTGTCACAATAGAAAAATGTAATCCTTCCAAATATACACGGAAGCGTCGTAATGCATAAATAATCGCAAGTGTCTCTAACTCAAAACTGTGATATCTCGATTCCGCGGCGGTTGTCGCCTTTGAGAAAAACGCTACGGGATGAAATTTGCCATCATCTTGACGTTGCATCAATATCGCACCGAATCCATGAGAGCTTGCATCACAATGCAACTCAGTCTCTCTTTTAGGACTATATATGGCTAACACTGGGGCTTGAAGTAAGCGAGCTTTTAGTTCATTGAACGCCATTACACATTCCTTGGAAAAAATAAACTTCTTCTCTTTCCGAAGCAAATTTAACAACGGTCTGGCAACGTGTGAGAATGATTGTACGAACTTCCTAAAATAGGAGAACAAACCAAGACAAGTTTGTAACTCTTTATAATTCGTGGGCATCGGTATTCTCTTTACAGCCAGCAAATGGTCATCTGACGGTCGTATGCCTTCCGGGCTAATTACATACCCTAAATATTCTAGACTCTGATATCCAAATCTGCACTTACTTAATTTTAGACTTAGCCCATATTCGAAAGCGCGTAAAAGTACAATAGATAATATGTTCAAATGAGTTTCGAAGTCGGTTGATGCAATCAATATGTCATCCATATAAATAATTAGCTTACGTTGCTCTATCAAATCGCGAAATATACCATTAATAAATCGTTGAAAATTTGCCGGCGCATTTTTCAACCCAAATGGCATTTTCAAATATTCATATTGACCAAACGGTGTTACGAACGAAGTGTAAGCGATTGAATCCTTGTCCATATTTAAATGAAAAAATCCATCCTTTAAATCTAACAGGGTAAACCATTTTTTGCCGGAAATATTTTCAATACAGTCCTCGATAAGTGGCAAAGGAAAGTTATCTCTATATGTCTTTTTATTTAAAGCCCGATAATCAACACACATTCGTGTCTCCCCCGACTTTTTCTTTGTCAATACAATTGCAGACGTATATGGGGAATTACTGGGGCGAATTATATTCCTTTTCAACAGATCCCCAACAATTTTTCGTGCTTCTTCACTATCTCGAAACGACAATCTGCGAGGAGAACAATGTATTGGGGTGTCGTCAGATAACTTAATTTGCATTTTGTAGTCGGATGTTTTCCTAGTAACTCCGGTTGGACTAAAGTAACAATTCCGAATGACATTGCTTAAAGCACGTTTCTGATTTGGACTAAGTAATGGATTTAGATCAAGATCGGTAATGTTTTTATTTTCTGACAATGTAGTGTTCTCAATGCCCTTATTTACCGCCTGAGCCAATGACACCGAAGACGTAGAATTATTATTATAATTTTGATTTCTTGTGGAGTCAATTATACGAACATCATCTTCTTTATTTTGTAATAGTAACAATTTTACGTTAAATTTATTCATGAAATTACGACCAAGAATGAGTGGAACATTAATACAATTATTGGGAACAACCAGTAATTCTAAGTGTTCGGACAAGTTCTTAAATTTTATTAAACTAGTAATAGTTCCGAATATTTTCAAATTGTAATTACCGACTCCAGCATATGTGGTCGGTATTAAGTCCCTCGACTGAATCACGCCAGCCGGCAATACAGACTCCTTAATCAAGCTAATTGGACTACCAGAGTCAATTAAACATGAAATATTTATGTCGTTAGTATACTTGGTTCCACAAGGTTGTCTAAAAGCCACACTTACCATTTGTGTTGTATCTACAATATCATTATTTGAGAATATTGGGGCAGTAATGTGTCTTCTTTTGGGGCAATCTTTAAAAAAATGACCCATTTGATAACAATAAAAGCAGGATCCGGGAGGTCGTATGGGCTTCTGACAGGCATTCTTCGTGTGACCGAATTGAGAACAATTGAAGCAACGTATGATTTTTGCGTTGCTAGCAAATACAGGATCACAGGATTTATTTGAGCGACGCTTCTCGTATCTTTCGATTCTGCACAATAATTCTTGTAATGAGTTTGAGCCATAGAGAATTGCTATATTATTAGATTTGTCTTCCATTCCGTCAATAATTATATCAATAAGTTCTTGCTCGTCGATTTCGGCATCCGCAGCTATAGTTTGCATTGCGACAATATAAGCGACACAAGATTCGGTTGGTTTTAATTTACGCAATCGTAACCTGCGATAAATTTCTTCTCGCGTAATTGTTCTCTTAAATATACCCAAGAGAGATTTTTTTAATTCTGGATAGTCCACGAGTTTAGAGTTTTCCATAAATTCTCGGGCTGTACCAACCAACAAAAATCTCATGCACAAATATTTGTCATGCTCCCTCATGTTTTCAGTATATGTTTCGAATATATTAATCCATTTACTAATATCACGGTCATCACTACCAGAATATTTGGGGACCATCTTTGAAAGTTCTTCGTAATTAATACGTCGTGGGGAGTTTCCAGCATCTCTTTCTAGAATATCTATTTGGTTGCGAAGAGTCAACATTTCTTGCTTCATTCTTAAAATTCTTATCTCATTTTTGAGCTCCAAAGCTTCTCTCGAAAACACATTAGGATTGACGGAAACGGCATCCAATCTTGTATTTGGCATAGTTACGGAAGTTTCAGGAAATTCTTGTGATCCTAAGTTTACTAGAACGGAAGTAGCGGTTACGGAAGAAGGAACGGAAGTAGTGGTTACGGAAGAAGGAACGGAAGTAGCGGTTATGGAAGAAGGAACGGAAGTGTTTGGTTGCTGAAGATTCTCACAGTTTAAAAGGTCTGCCATAGCATCACATATTGTCGAATTTTGTGTTCCATCAGAATGTATGGGCGGCATCTCAGAAATTGCGGAAGCCCCAACCGTTATACTAGATAACAATTGGTTTTGAGTTCTATCCATGTTGTCCTCACCAGATAATGTTTGATTTGAACTTCCATCTTCAGGATTGGCACGTAATGAATCGTAGAGAACTCTTAGCTGAGCCACTGAAGCAGTGTCCGGAAATGGGACATTCGCTACCTTCAAGGCTTCTATAATCTTCTGTCGAGATTGGCGCAATTCCATTATATATACTTTTTTTTTCGACCCCACACCTGAATTTTAATATTGCTGTCGATAAATTCCTTTTTTATTTATTTCTTTTTTCCAAATCAATTCAATTTCTTAGCCTACTTAGTCTACAGACTTAATAAATAAAGTACATAAATAACAAGTTGCACATTACAATATATATATATATATATATATATATATATATTATATATATATATATATATATATATATTAGAGCATTGCATGAGAACATTCATTCATAGCGCACACAACTGAACTCATGAAACGGTTCGAGAAGACTGAATAATCTTCATTGATCGAATGAATAGAATGAGAACACTGGCTTGACCGAATCGGTTCGAATGAATGTAAATGTATGAATGAGACATGGTTTGAATCACACCCAATAATTCAGTATCGAGTGAATGTTGTTGTGACGTCACATCATTGAAGTTGTGCATTTGTTTCCATTCTCGGTCGCAAGCAAGCATTCGATTGCATTTGGTGAAACGGGATAATCGAGAATACTCGAATATTTAGCGGGAGTTTCGGGAATTTGCAAAGTTCTCGAGTATGTTATGACAAAAAATGGAATCATGCTTAATGAGAAAAGAAGTCATACAGTTTGTGTTTCTTTAGATATAAGTGTGTAATTAATAGTTAAGCCTATTGACGATAAAATGAGTAATTCTAACAAGGCAAATGTTTAAATTTGTTATGTTTTTATATGTAACTAGCAAAAGTAAATTTATTTTTGTATTTTTTGTCTGTTTTTAGGAAGGGGGTATATTAAGTTTGTCATTCCGTTATAACACATCGAAATATTGCTCTAAGACCCCATAAAGTATACATATTCTGGGTCGCGGTGAAATTCTGAGTCGATCTACGCATGTTCGTCCGACCGTCTGTTGAAATCACGCTAACTTCCGAACGAAACAAGCTATCGACTTGAAACTTGGCATAAGTAGTGGTCATTAATGTAGGTCGGATGGTATTGCAAACGGGCCATATTTTATCAAAATTTTATTTGTATAGAAAATTTTATCAACATTGTATTTTACACTTACATTTTACATTTTATTTCTATAGAAAATTTTCTCAAAATTTTATTTCTATAGAAAATTTTGTCAACATCGCATTTCTATAAAAAATTTAATCAAAATTTTATCAAAAATTTTATTTCTATAGAAAATTTTGTCAAAATTTTATTTCAATAGAAAATGTTGTTAACATCTATAAAAAAAATTATCAAAATTCTATTTCTATAGAAAATTCTATCAAAATTCTATTTCTATAGAAAATTCTATCAAAATTGTATTTCTATAGAAAATTTTGTCAAAATTTTATTTCTATAGAAAATTTTGTCAAAATTTTATTTTATAGAAAATTTTATCAACATTATATTTGTATAGTTCGGCTTGAGGTCATATGAATAAAAACAGATGTTGTTGTGTTTTTGAGTTGTATTTTTATTTAATATTATCCAATATTTCGAAACATCTCCGATGTTCGTCTTCAGGGAAATTTTTGAGAAGTAAAGAACAATGAACTTATTCGCAAACGAGTAAATCTATACAAAAATTGTATTTCTATAGAAAATTATTAACATTTTATTTCTATAGAAAATTTTCTCAAAATTTTATTTCTATAGAAAATTTTGTCAACATCGCATTTCTATAAAAAATTTAACCAAAATTTTATCAAAAATTTTATTTCTATAGAAAATTTGGTAAAAATTGTATTTCTCTAGAAAATTTTATCAACATTTTATTTCTATAAAAAATTTTGTGAAAATTTTATTTCAATAGAAAATTTTGTCGACATTTTATTTCTATGGAAAATTCTGTCAAAATTTTATTTCTATAGAAAAAGGAAAAATATTTTATTTCCTTTAAATACGAATGCCCCTTATTTTTTATACGAAAAAGTGAATTGGATTTTTAACGATTACTTACTAAAGGGTGATTTGTTAAGAGCTTGATAACTTTTTTAAAAAAAAAAACGCATAAAATTTGCAAAATCTCATCGGTTCTTTATTTGAAACGTTAGATTGGTCCATGACATTTACTTTTTGAAGATAATTTCATTTAAATGTTGACCGCGGCTGCGTCTTAGGTGGTCCATTCGGAAAGTCCAATTTTGGGCAACTTTTTCGAGCATTTCGGCCGGAATAGCCCGAATTTCTTCGGAAATGTTGTCTTCCAAAGCTGGAATAGTTGCTGGCTTATTTCTGTAGACTTTAGACTTGACGTAGCCCCACAAAAAATAGTCTAAAGGCGTCAAATCGCATGATCTTGGTGGCCAACTTACCGGTCCATTTCTTGAGATGAATTGTTCTCCGAAGTTTTCCCTCAAAATGGCCATAGAATCGCGAGCTGTGTGGCATGTAGCGCCATCTTGTTGAAACCACATGTCAACCAAGTTCAGTTCTTCCATTTTTGGCAACAAAAAGTTTGTTAGCATCGAACGATAGCGATCGCCATTCACCGTAACGTTGCGTCCAACAGCATCTTTGAAAAAATACGGTCCAATGATTCCACCAGCGTACAAACCACACCAAACAGTGCATTTTTCGGGATGCATGGGCAGTTCTTGAACGGCTTCTGGTTGCTCTTCACTCCAAATGCGGCAATTTTGCTTATTTACGTAGCCATTCAACCAGAAATGAGCCTCATCGCTGAACAAAATTTGTCGATAAAAAAGCGGATTTTCTGCCAACCTTTCTTGGGCCCATTCACTGAAAATTCGACGTTGTGGCTCGTTAGAAAGTCTATTCATGATGAAATGTCAAAGCATACTGAGCATCTTTCTCTTTGACACCATGTCTGAAATCCCACGTGATCTGTCAAATACTAATGCATGAAAATCCTAACCTCAAAAGAATCACCCTTTATAATGCCCAAAAATATCATCCCAAATGTTTCTCCTAAAAACTAGAGCAATATTTAGTTTTGCTGTTAATACCTTTTTACATAGAAATGCAGAAGGTTTTGTCCACTTTATGTTATTTTTTTATTACTTCATACACAAGCGCCTTTCCATCAACTTACAACTAAACAAACGTACAATACATATAAAAGTTGTTGTTATTGTTACTACGTGAGGGCAAAAAAAGATTCGAAATCCTCGATTCCTTCACTTTGTTTTCGAAAACAATTTGACTCGTTGTGTTTGATCCCGAAGACTGAAGTTGTTTGATTGACCGTTTCATACAACACAAACGAGAACGAGTTATGGTTGTATTCGAACTTACAAACATCGGTCCAAACGGGAACAACTACAAATCTCTACCTTACTTGTTGGGCTTCGAGATGTTCTCGAACACAAAAATATATGACCGATGCAATGCTCTAATATATATATATATATATATATATATATATATATATATATATATATATATAGTTTGATTAGTGTTCAACTATGGTAGGGATAACGGGGACGTACGGGACTGACATGACAAGACGGGTGGGACACTTTTTAGTGCAGGATAGGAGGGGAGGGGTGGGATATGACACGTGGTATACTTCAATAGTCTGTATGTATGGACTGCGTGGTAGGGGTGCTTGCCCATTTAGTGGCTAAGTTACTCTAGGTAATGTTGGACATTCCGTTATCAGCAGTACAATAGGCCCATAATAGGAGTATTATAGAGTCAGTATTGACGTCTATACTTAGGTCTCATTGAATCCACATAATGGTATAGGGGACGAGGCTGGGGTTTTTATTTACAGTGACTAGTGGGGGTTTGGACGTTGGACGGGGTGGGTGTCTGTGACGGATAAAGGGGGTGGGCATATTCCTGACGAGTTGGCACACGGACGACGGAGTTTAGGGATTCCACAAAATGATTGTGTTGAGTCCTTAGAATCCAATGTCTATTTTTTAGGACACATGTCTGGGTGGTAGGGTCTCGGGATTCCACGATATAGTTAGATGGAGTCCTGAGAGTCCATCATTCGTGACATGGGTAGGGTATACATCATATCCCGCATCTTTCTGTACTAAATTTGATTGGATGTTAAATTCCAGCCAATTTGCTATGGGAAGGAGAGGGGATACTCTATGTGTGGGTGCTAACACTTGATGTTGTTATATATATTGAATGTTGGCAAACATACGTAGGGTGGCTCTACGGCAAGTCGGGGTGATTTATGTATAAGTTATTTATATATTTAGTTGATTTCGTTTATTGGTAATAGGTACCTACTACGTATCTATTATATTTTTTGGTTAGGTTTTTATTTTGTTTTTTTAGTGTGTTTAAGCCTACTGATGAGACCCGTTGGCGTGGGTCGAAAGCGCTATAGGCAAGCCAATTAGGGGCCTACACGGCAATATGTTGAGGTACATATAGGAATTTCCCTCAGAAATGAGGACAATTATATTAACTGGACAGGGCAATTTAGATGATAGGTTTGATTGGTAGGGATCATAGGACCCACACATACCAGGTGCTTGTGGTGACCGGAAGTGTCGGCTACAGTTCGGCTGGGTGGTTGAAGGCGGTTGACCGTGACATGGACGGGGGAATTGCTTAGTGAAACCGCTTAGAGAAGCTTTGAAACCCTCAGAAATGTCACCAGCATTACTGGGATAATCCACAGCTGAAAAACTTTTTGGTGTTCGGTCGAAGCAGGAATCGAACACACGACCTTGTGTATGTAAGGCGGGCATGCTAACCATTGCACCACGGTGGCTCCCATATTAGGTGAATATTGTACTGCTCAGGCATCTCGTTGAGAGATTTGCGGCAGTCTATGGCCGTTTTCGAGTTAAGGAACACAAAGTCCAGGGATTTTATTGCCGGTTGACTGTCTGAGTATATATTAATGCCAATATTTGTTGGAACATTACTTCTCAGCCAATTCACCACCTCTCTTATTGCCAATATTTCAGCCTGAAAAACACTACAGTGATTAGGTAATCTTTTCGCTATTCGAATTTCCAGATATATATATATGTATATATATATATATATATATATATATATATATATATATATATATATATATATATATATATATATATATATATATATATATATATATATATATATATATATATATATATATATATATATATATATATATATATATATATATATATATATATATATATATATATATATATATATATATATATATATATATTATATATATATATATATATATATATATATATATATATATATATATGTATATATATATATATATATATATATATATTATATATATATATATATATATATATATATATATATATATATATATATATATATATATATATATATATATATATATATAATAGGTTTTTGCGACCATAGTTTGATTAGTGTTCAACTATGGTAGGGATAACGGGGACGTACGGGACTGACATGACAAGACGGGTGGGACACTTTTTAGTGCTGGATAGGAGGGGAGGGGTGGGATATGACACGTGGTATATATATATATATATATATATATATATATATATATATATATATATATATATATATATATATATATATATATATATATATATATATATATATATATATATACATATATACATATATATATATATATATATATATATATATATATGTATATATGTATATATATATATATATATATATATATATATATATATATATATATATATATATATATATATATATATATATATATATATATATATATATATATATATAATAGGTTTTTGCGACCATAGTTTGATTAGTGTTCAACTATGGTAGGGATAACGGGGACGTACGGAACTGACATGACAAGACGGGTGGGACACTTTTTAGTGCTGGATAGGAGGGGAGGGGTGGGATATGACACGTGGTATACTTCAATAGTCTGT
>NW_027445716.1:0-11912 GCF_050003625.1 Haematobia irritans
AAAAGCCTATATATATATATATATATATATATATATATATATATATATATATATATATATATATATATATATATTATATATATATATATATATATATATATATATATATATATATATATATATATATATATATATTATATATATGTATATATATATATATATATATATATATATATGTATATATATATATATATATATATATATATATATATATATATATATATATATATATATATATATATATATATATATATATATATATATAATATATATATATATATATATATATATATATATATATATATATATATATATATATATATATATATATATATATATATATATATATATATATATATAATATATATATATATATATATATATATATATATATATATATATATAAAGGGTGATTCTTTTGAGGTTAGGATTTTCATGCATTAGTATTTGTCATGGTGTCAAAGAGAAAGATGCTCAGTATGCTTTGACATTTCATCATGAATAGACTTACTAACGAGAATGGGCCCTAGAAAAGTTGGCAGAAAATCCGCTTTTTTATCGACAAATTTTGTTCAGCGATGAGGCTCATTTCTGGTTGAATGGCTACGTAAATAAGCAAAATTGCCGCATTTGGAGTGAAGAGCAACCAGAAGCCGTTCAAGAACTGCCCATGCATCCCGAAAAATGCACTGTTTGGTGTGGTTTGTACGCTGGTGGAATCATTGGACCGTATTTTTTCAAAGATGCTGTTGGACGCAACGTTACGGTGAATGGCGATCGCTATCGTTCGATGCTAACAAACTTTTTGTTGCCAAAAATGGAAGAACTGAACTTGGTTGACATGTGGTTTCAACAAGATGGCGCTACATGCCACACAGCTCGCGATTCTATGGCCATTTTGAGGGAAAACTTCGGAGAACAATTCATCTCAAGAAATGGACCGGCAAGTTGGCCACCAAGATCATGCGATTTGACGCCTTTAGACTATTTTTTGTGGGGCTACGTCAAGTCTAAAGTCTACAGAAATAAGCCAGCAACTATTCCAGCTTTGGAAGACAACATTTCCGAAGAAATTCGGGCTATTCCGGCCGAAATGCTCGAAAAAGTTGCCCAAAATTGGACTTTCCGAATGGACCACCTAAGACGCAGCCGCGGTCAACATTTAAATGAAATTATCTTCAAAAAGTAAATGTCATGGACCAATCTAACGTTTCAAATAAAGAACCGATGAGATTTTGCAAATTTTATGCGTTTTTTTTTTTAAAAAGTTATCAAGCTCTTAACAAATCACCCTTTATATACATGCCATGGAGACACTGTTGGACAGACGGACGGACATGGCTACCTCACTCGGAATTTAATCACGAGCAAGAATATACATTCTCAGACTGATCTTTTTATGCAAAATGATTTTGAATGACCGTAAAATGAAGTTGATCGAGATAGCCGAGGGCTTAAAGATATTAATTTGGATATGGGGAAGCTCTGTGCAAAATGGGTGCCGCGCGAGCTCACATTTGGCTCCATCACTACACTCCAGAGTCCAATCGACAGTCGGCTGAGTGGACAGCGACCGGTGAACCGTCTCCGAAGCGTGGAAAGACTCAAAAGTCCGCTGGCAAAGTAATGGCCTCTGCTTTTGGGATGTGCATGGAATAATTTTTATCGATTATCTTGAGATGGGAAAAACCATCAACAGTGACCAATATATGGCGTTATTGGAGCGTCTGAAGGTCGAAATCGCGGCAAAACGGCCACATATGAAGAAGGAAAAAGTGTTGTTCCACCAAGACAAGGAACCGTGCCACAAGTCATTGAGAACGATGGCAAAAATTCATGAATTGGGCTTCGAATTGCTTTCCCACCCACCGCATTCTCCAGATCTGGCCCCCAGGGACTTTTTCTTGTTATCAGACCTCAAAAGGATGCTCGCAGGGAAAAAATTTGGCTGCAATGAATAGGTGATCGCCGAAACTGAGGCCTATTTTGAGGCAAAACCGAAGGAGTACTACCAAAATGGTATCAAACAATTGGAAGGTCGTTATAATCATTGTATCGCTCTTGAAGGGAACTATGTTGAATAATAAAAACTAATTTTGACAAAAACAAGTACGGAAAGTCTAAAGTCGGGCGGTGCCGACAATATTATACCATGCACCACTTTGTAGATCTAAATTTTCGATACCACATCACATCCGTCAAATGTGTTGGGGCTATATATAAATGTTTGTCCCAAATACAAACATTTAAATATCACTCGATCTGGAAGAATATGATAGACTTCTACAAAATCTTTAGACTCAAAATTTAAATTTAATTTAATGCACTAGGGTGGAACACAATGTTAGTAAAAAAATATGGGAAACATTTAAATCTGAAGCAATTTTAATGAAACTTCGCAAAAGTTTATTTATGATTTATCGCCCGATATATATGTATTAGAATTTTAGGAAAATTGGGGTCCTTTTTACAACTTTTCGACTAAGCAGTGGCGATTTTACAAGGAAAATGTTGGTATTTTGACCATTTTTGTCGAAATCAGAAAAACATATATATGGGAGCTATATCTAAATCTGAACCGATTTCAACCAAATTTGGCACGCATAACAACAATACTAATTCTACTCCCTGTGCAAAATTTCAACTAAATCGGAGTTAAAAATTGGCCTCTGTGGTCATATGAGTGTAAATCGGGCGAAAGCTATATATGGGAGATATATCTAAATCTGAACCGATTTCAACCAAATTTGCACGCATAGCTACAATGCTATTTCTACTCCCTGTGCAAAATTTCAAGTAAATCGGAGCTAAAAATTGGCCTCTGCGGTCATATGAGTGTAAATCGGGCGAAAGCTATACATGGGAGCTATATCTAAATCTGAACCGATTTCAACCAAATTTGGCATGCATAGCAACAATGTTAATTCTACTCTCTGTGCAAAATTTCAACCAAATTGGGGTAAAACTCTGGCTTCTGGGACCGTATTAGTCCATATCGGGCGAAAGGTATATATGGGAGCTATATCTAAATCTGAACCGATTTCAATAAAATTTGGCACACTTGACTATAGTACTAATTGTTCTTCTTGTGCAAAATTTTAAGCAAATTAGGGTAAAACTCTGGCTTCTGGGTCCATCTAAGTCCATATCGGGCGAAATATATATTTGGGAGCTATATCTAAATCTGAACCGATTTCTTCCAAGGGATAGGGATCTATTCTGAGCCAAAACACATACTTATGCCAAATTTAAAGTCGATTGGACTAAAACTGCGACCTAGACTTTGATTACAAAAATGTGTTCACGGACAGACGGACATGGCTATATCGACTCAGGAGCCCACCCTGAGCATTTTTGCCAAAGACACCATGTGTCTATCTCGTCTCCTTTTGGGTGTTGCAAACATATGCACTAACTTATAATACCCTGTTCCACAGTGTGGAGCAGGGTATAAAAATGTGTTTTTCTTTGTTAGACCGGGGACATATCAGCCAACCTGCTATATTGAAAAAATTAAAAGTTCCGGTATATCGAATAAAGACTGTATAATTTAATTTATCTTTTGATTTATTTAGTTTTATAGGCTTACCTGTTGATATTGCTCCAATTAATATATGTCTCCCAAGTTACATTTATGACATATTCTGATAATTATTAAACCTTCATTTCTCTTGGGAAAATAGTGTAACATAATCGTTGGCAATTAGATTTTCCATAATTGCTCAATCAAAATTAAATAAATTGTCATTCAACACTTTTTTTTGTTTTCATCAACATCAATCTATTCTATTTAACATGGTCAATTAAATAAACAATTGTTTTCTCCACGCATTCTGACACAAACATTAAACATATACATACTTCATTTCAATATTTCATATTCATTAAAATGAAAACGTTTAATTTTCTAATAATATTGTTAGGTGTGATGATAGGAAATGTAAGTCTGAAGACTAGCATCCTGAAGACAACTTTGTTAATGTGTGGACCCTTTTTAAGTGGCATTTCTAGATGTTATCTATTAGACATAATTTTAAATTGTTTTCATTTTTATGTTAATAAATAAATTTTATTATGTTTTTTCAGGTATTACCATCTGTTCGTATTGAAAAAGCCATTTGTAACATAACAGATCCCGAATATGCCCGCCTTGATTTGTGTGTAGTGAAATCAAATAAAAACAATATTCGTGGCCTCTCAATGACACTTTTGCTTCTAAAAGGCCCCTTGACAAACTGTCACGTCAATACCCAACTGTTCCATGTACCTGCTAAGAGATCGGTTTTATTAACCAACAGAACATGGGATTTATGTAAACATTTGAAAACGGGTCGTGGAAGTATTCCTGCATTGTTTATTATAGGCTTACTAAAGCAGTTCTCAAATTTAAATCAGACGTGTCCATTGGGAGTAAGTAAATAGTTCAATTGAAGAAAAAAACTATAGACAAACGAAGAAGAAATATATTCCGAAAGCGACACACAGAAAAGGAATATGACAACCTCAAACAGGTTTCAAGAAGGTTTCTTTAGCAGAAATTCAGTGTTTTCCGACATCACATACATAATATCCAAAGAAATGGCTGCTACAAACATGTTACATGTTCCCTATTAAAAACATGAAACATTATGCTCTTGAAATATGTTTAAATTGATCATATTCTTTTTCATACTTTAGCATACAATAATTGGCATATTTTCTTTTAGTACTAAATGCAACATTTGTATGAGCTATCTAGAATGTTATTGCACTGGTGACATCTCGTCAGGGTCAATGTTACCACTTTAATGGCAAAATTGCCACTTATTTGACATTTCTGTAATATTTTTTTGTTATTCTGCTATATGCCATAATTTTTACATTTTTATACCACTTTCGTGTAAATGTGCATCCTTTATTTCATTAACTACTCCATTATTAACTCCAGAAAAAATATTTTTTGTCTTCAATTACGAAATTAATTCACCCAATTAATTTTTGATTGAAATTGAAATCACAGGAATGAAATGAAAAATGAAATGAAAGTCAATTAAAAAATTACTTGTCCCAATTAAAAAATTAATTGATGCAATTAACTGTTGCACGACATTTTTTTCTGATTCCATCACGAAATTAATTGATCCAATTAATTTTTTAATTGAATTGTCTTCAACCACCAATATGGTAGTATCAATCACACTTTTAATTGGGCATAAAAAATACTTGATTAAAAAATGAATTGATTTCATGAGCAAATTTCAATTAATTTTTTAATCGATTCAATTAAAAATTTAATTGATGCCCATTGTAAAATTGGCTAAATTTTTTAATTAAAAATTTAACTATTTTCAATTACTTTCTTAACTGACTTTGTGTTTTTAGTTTGATTAAGAGATTGATTGTTTGAAATAAATTTTTAATTAAAAACAAGTAAGAAAGTCTAAAGTCGGGCGGGGGCCGACTATATTTTACCCTGCACCACTTTGTAGATCTAAATTTTCGATACCATATCACATCCGTCAAATGTGTTGGGGGGCTATATATAAAGGTTTGTCCCAAATACATACATTTAAATATCACTCGATCTGGAAGAATTTGATAGACTTCTACAAAATCTATAGACTCAAAATTTAAGTCGGCTAATGCACTAGGGTGGAACACAATGTTAGTAAAAAAAATATTGGAAACATTTAAATCTGAAGCAATTTTGAGAAAACTTCGCAAAAGTTTATTTATGGTTTATCGCTCGATATATATGTATTAAAGTTTAGGAAAATTAGAGTCATTTTTACAACTTTTCGACTAAGCAGTGGCGATTTTACAAGGAAAATTTTGGTATTTTGACCATTTTTGTCGAAATCAGAAAAACATATATATGGGAGCTATATCTAAATCTGAACCGATTTCAACCAAATTTTGCACGCATAGCTACAAAGCTAATTCTACTCCCTGTGCAAAATTTCAACTAAATCGGAGCAAAAAATTGGCCTCTGTGGTCATATGAGTGTAAATCGGCCGAAAGCTATATATGGGAGATATATCTAAATCTGAACCGATTTCAACCAAATTTGACACGCATAGCAACAATGCTAATTCTACTCCCTGTGCAAAATTTAAACTAAATCGGAGCAAAAAATTGGCCTCTGTGGTCATATGAGTGTAAATCGGGCGAAAGCTATATATGGGAGCTATATCTAAATCTGAACCGATTTCAACCAAATTTGGCATGCATAGCAACAATGCTAATTCTACTCCCTGTGCAAAATTTCAACCAAATTGGGTTAAAACTCTTCTGGGACCGTATTAGTCCATACCGGGCGAAAGATATATATGGGAGCTATATCTAAATCTGAACCGATTTCAATAAAATTTGGCACACTTGACTATAGTACTAATTGTTCTTCTTGTGCAAAATTTTAAGCAAATTAGGGTAAAACTCTGGCTTCTGGGGCCATATAAGTCCATATCGGGCGAAATATATATATGGGAGCTATATCTAAATCTGAACCGATTTCTTCCAAAATCAATAGGGATCTATTCTGAGCCAAAACACATACTTGTGCCAAATTTGAAGTCGATTGGACTAAAACTGCGACATAGACTTTGATTACAAAAATGTGTTCACGGACAGACGGACAGAATCGCTATATCGACTCAGGAGCCCACCCTGAGCATTTTTGCCAAAGACACCATGTGTCTATCTCATCTCCTTCTGGGTGTTGCAAACATATGCACTAACTTATAATACCCTGTTCCACAGTGTGGAGCAGGGTATAATAAAAAAAAATTCATTACCATTCTTAACTGACTTACCCCCATTGTCATGAAGCTCCGTTAGCTAACGAACTTTTAAAACGTACTACACACAAAAACATTTCACGAAAATTTTTCCAATTAAAATTTTAATTGAGTTTTAACAAATATTCAATTAAAAATTTAATTGATTCAACAAATTTTTTAATTGAAACAAAAATCAAACACAAAAATAATAGTATCAATTAATTTTTTAATTGGATCAATTAACTTTTTAATTGACCTTCAATTAATTTTTTAATTGATACTATCATTTCTGTGATTGAAGACATTTCAACTAAAAATTAATTGGATCAATTAATTTCGTGATTGAATCAGAAAAAAATTTTTTTGTGTGTATGGACATATCTGTCATCTTTTCTATATATTCCACCTGACAGTTAGAAATTTAACTGCTGAAAATGTTTCTGTTAAAGTTAACCGGAGAGAAGATATTTGCAATTTACTTTCTGCTAACTGGCTGTTAAAGCTAAACGGAGGTACAAGAAAATGGCAGTTAGTCTTCCGACTTTGTCCGTCTGTCCGTGAACACATTTTTGTAATCAAAGTCTAGGTCGCAGTTTTAGCCAAATCGACTTCAAATTTGGCACAAGTATGTGTTTTGGCTCAGAATATATCCCAATTGATTTTGGAAGAAATCGGTTCAGATTTAGATATAGCTCCCATATATATATTTCGCCCGATATGGACTTATATGGCCCCAGAAGCCAGAGTTTTATCCTAATTTGCTTAAAATTTTGCACAGGAAGAACAATTAGTACTATAGTCAAGTGTGCCAAATTTTATTGAAATCGGTTCAGATTTAGGTATAGCTCCCATATATATCTATCGCTCGATATGGACTAATACGGTCCCAGAAGCTAGAGTTTTAACCCAATTTGGTTGAAATTCTGCCCTAGGAGTACAATTAGTAGTGTAGTCAAGTGTGCCAAATTTTATTGAAATCGGTTCAGATTTAGATATAGCTCCCATATATATCGTTCGCCCGATTTACACTCATATGACCACAGAGACCAATTTTTTGTTCCGATTAAGTTGAAATTGTGCACAGGGAGTGGAATTAGCATTGTAGCTATGCGTGCCAAATTTGGTTGAAATCGGTTCAGATTTAGATATAGCTCCCATATATATGTTTTTCGGATTTCGACAAAAATGGTCAAAATACCAACATTTTCCTTGTAAAATCGTCACTGCTTAGTCGAAAAGTTGTAAATAAAAATGACTCAAATTTTCCTAAACTGCTAATACATATATATATATATATATATATATATATATATATATATATATATATATATATATATATATATATATATATATATATATATATATATATATATATATATATATATATATATATATATATATATATATATATATATATATATATATATATATATATATATATATATATATATATACATATATATATATCGAGCGATAAATCATAAATAAACTTTTGCGAAGTTTCCTTAAAATTGCTTCAGATTTAAATGTTTTCCATATTTTTTTACTAACATTGTGTTCCACCCTAGTGCATTAGCCGACTTAAATTTTGAGTCTATAGATTTTGTAGAAGTCGATCAAATTCTGTCCAGATCGAGTGATATATAAATGTATGTATTTGGGACAAACCTTTATATATAGCCCTCAACACATTTGACGGATGTGATATGGTATCGAAAATTTGGATCTACAAAGTGGTGCAGGTATTATATAGTCGGCCCGCCCGACTTTAGACTTTCCTTACTTGTTTTTTATTTGAAAATTTTTTAACTTTTTAATTGGAAATATTTTGGTGATATTTTTTCTGTGTGTGATTTATTTTTGTTTCAATTCAAAAATTTGTTGAACTAATTAAAATTTTAATTGAATATTTTTAAAATTAAATTAAACTATTATTTGGAAACATTTTTATTTCAATTTTTAATTCCATCAAAATTACGAAAAAGGGATGCCTTAATAAGCGAATATACGCACGGGGTACTATATTTGAGAACATTTTTTCCCCTCATACCGAAGAGTCTTAAAGTGGAATATGTGCAGTTAAAATGTTTTTGTAGCATTATGGAGATTAAATTACTAAATTTAATTTAAATTTAATTTGAAAATAAAAATAATATTTTACAATTCAATAGAGACAATGATATAAATGCATTTAAATCGTATTTTTATACCCTCCATCATAGGATGGGGGTATATTAACTTTGTCATTCCGTTTGTAACACATCGAAATATTGCTCTAAGACCCCATAAAGTATATATATTCTGGGTCGTGGTGAAATTCTGAGTCGATCTAAGCATGTCCGTCCGTCCGTCCGTCTGTTGAAATCACGCTAACTTCCGAACGAAACAAGCTATCGACTTGAAACTTGGCACAAGTAGTTGTTATCGATGTAGGTCGGATGGTATTGAAAATGGGCCATATCGGTCCACTTTTACGTATAGCCCCCATATAAAGGGACCCTCAGATTTGGCTTGTGGAGCCTCTAACAGAAGCATATTTCATCCGATCCGGCTGAAATTTGGTACATGGTGTTGGTATATGGTCTCTAACAACCATGCAAAAATTGGTCCATATCGGTCCTTAATTATATATAGCCTCCATATAAAGCGATCCCCATATTTGGCTAGTGGAGCCTCTAAGAGAAGCATATTTCATCCGATCCGGCTGAAATTTGTTACATGGTGTTGGTATATGGTCTCTAACAATCATGCAAAAATTGGTCCACATCGGTCCATAATTATATATAGTCCCCATATAAACCGATCCCCAGATTTGGCTTGCGGAGCCTCAAAGAGAAGCAAATTTCATCCGATCCGGCTGAAATTTGGTAAATGATGTTGGTATAATGTCTCTAACAACCATGCAAAAATTGGTCCACATCGGTCCATAATTATATATAGCCCCCATATAAACCGATCCCCAGATTTGGCTTGTGGAGCCTATAAGAGAAGCATATTTCATCCGATCCGGCTGAAATTTGGTACATGATGTTGGTATATGGTCTCTAACAACCATGCAAAAATTGGTCTATATCGGTCCATAATTATATATAGCGCCCATATAAACCGATCCCCAGATTTAGGTTGCGGAGCCCCAAAGAGAAGCAAATTTCATCCGATCCGGCTGAAATTTGGTACATGGTGTTGGTATATGGTCTCTAACAACCACGCAAAAATTTGTCCATATCGGTCCTTAATTATATATAGCCCACATATAAACCGATCCCCAGATTTGGTTTTTGTAGCCTCTAAGAGAAGAATATTTCATCCGATTCGGCTGAAATTTGGTACATGGTGTTGGTATATGGTCTCTAACAACCATGCAAAAATTGGTCCATATCGGTCCTTAATTATATATAGCCTCCATATAAAGCGATCCCCATATTTGGCTAGTGGAGCCTCTAAGAGAAGCATATTTCATCCGATCCGGCTGAAATTTGTTACATGGTGTTGGTATATGGTCTCTAACAATCATGCAAAAATTGGTCCACATCGGTCCATAATTATATATAGCCCCCATATAAACCGATCCCCAGATTTGGCTTGTGGAGCCTATAAGAGAAGCATATTTCATCCGATCCGGCTGAAATTTGGTACATGGTGTTGGTATATGGTCTCTAACAACCACGCAAAAATTTGTCCATATCGGTCCTTAATTATATATAGCCCACATATAAACCGATCCCCAGATTTGGTTTTTGTAGCCTCTAAGAGAAGAATATTTCATCCGATTCGGCTGAAATTTGGTACATGGTGTTGGTATATAGTCTCTAACAATCATGCAAAAATTGGTCCACATCGGTCCATAATTATATCCGGTTGTAATTTAGACCATGGTGTTAGTATATGATCTTTAACAACCGAGCCAGATTTGGTCCATATCTGTCCATAATTATATATAGCCCCCATATAAAACGTTCTCCAGATTTGACCTCCGGAGCCTCTTGGAGGAGCAAAATTCATCCGATCCGGTTCAAATTAGGAACGTGGTGTTAGTATATGGTCGCTAACAACCATACCAAAATTGGTGCAATCACACATAAATTGGTTCATATCGGTTCATAATCATGGTTGCCACTAGAGCCATAAATAATCTACCAAAATTTTATTTCTATAGAAAATTTTGTCAACATTTTATTTCTAGAGAAAATTTTGTTAAAATTTTATTCGGTTCATAATAAAATTTTCATCATTGTCAAAATTTTATTTCTATAGAAAATTTTGTTCAAATTTTATTCGGTTCATAATCATGGTTGCCACTCGAGCCAAAAATAATCTACCAAGATTTTATTTCTTTGAAAATTTTGTCAAAAGTTTATTTCTATAGAAAATTTTGTTAAAATTTTATTTTTGTAGAAATTGTTGTCAAAATTTTCTTTCTATAGAAAATTTTGTCAAAATTTTATTTCTGTAGAAAATGTTGTAAAAATTTTATGTCTACTTTGTCACACTGAATTATATACGTATTGTATCGATCTTTTTTGATATAATATATACCACGTATGGACTTACATAGAATTTAGAAGATGGTGTTAGGAGGTTTTAAGATACCTTGTCATCGGCAAGCGTTACCGCAACTTAAGTAATTCGATTGTGGATGGCAGTGTTTAGAAGAAGTTTCTACGCAATCCATGATGGAGGGTACATAAGCTTCGGCCTGGCCGAACTTACGGCCGTATATACTTGTTTCTTTATATTTTTGTTGCGTATAATTTTAGAAATTCTTAACGGTAATGATGAGCAATGCAAATTTTGCCTGCATTGCCACATTGTATATCCATAAAAAAACTTTTCCCCAATTTACGATAGCTAATTATTGTGAATGAATTTTACTTGAGTATATTTATGAAATTATATTATAAAATGTCATCACTAGTCATCCAAAGTTTCACTTGTTTCTGTAATTATGTTTAAACAATTGCACATTTTTCCATGTTCTGGATAACCGAGTACAATGTTGCCTTTTAGTAACTCACAGCCTGGCTATCCCGTACTAAAAGAAAACAAGCCGAATATCCATCACGGTTGTGGGTTTTAAGCCACTAACCACAAACTTATTGATAAACTTAATAATAACTTTTATTTAAGTGTTTTTATTTTAAAATTTTTTTAAA
>NW_027445717.1:0-11734 GCF_050003625.1 Haematobia irritans
ACAATAGCCACCAAAAAAATCCGCATCTCAAGAAAATGTGAATCTAGAAATTTTGTGATATTTTGACGAATAAATAATTTTTTTATGATTTTCAATGCATTCTAACGCTTATCTGGAAAGTTTGACATCAAATATTTTCAAAAAGTCGCATGTTTTCTATAATGGTTTTAGCATTTTTTTCGGCAAAACTGAAAAAAATTTGTATCATTTTATTATTCCCTCCACCATAGGATGGGAGTATATTAACTTTGTCATTCCGTTTGTAACACATGAAAATATTGCTCTAAGACCCCATAAAGTATATATATATATATATATATATATATATATATATATATATATATATATATATATATATATATATATATATATATATATATATATATATATATATATATATATATATATATATATATATATATATATATATATATATATATATATATATATATAATATATATATATATATATATATATATATATATATATATATATATTATATATATATATATATATATATATATATATATATATATATATATATATATATATATATATATATATATTCTGGGTCGTGGTGAAATTCTGAGTCGATCTGAGCATGTCCGTCCGTCCGTCCGTCCGTCTGTTGAAATCACGCTAACTTCCGAACGAAACAAGCTATCAACTTGAAACTTTGCACAAGTAGTTGTTATTGATGTAGGTCGGATGGTATTGCAAATGGGCCATATCGGTCTACAGTTACGTATAGCCCCCATATAAACGGACCCCCAAATTTGGCTTGCGATTGCTCTACGAGAAGCAAATTTCATCCGATCTGGCTGAAATTTGGTACATGGTGTAAGTATATGGTCTCTAAGAAATATGCAAAAATTGGTCCACATCGGTCAATAATTATATATAGCCCCCATATAAACCGATCCCCCAATTTGGCTTGCGGAGCCTCTAAAAGAAGCAAATTTCATCCGATCCGGCTGAAATTTGGAACATGGTGTTAATATATGGCCTCAAACACCAATGCAAAAATTGGTCGAAATCGGTCCATAATTATATATAGCTCCCATATAAACCGATCCCTCGATTTGACCTCCGGAGCCCCTTGGAAGAGCAAAATTTATCCGATCCGGCTGAAATATGGTACATGGTGTTGGTATATGGTCTCTAACAACCGTACAAAAGGTGGTCCACATCGGTTCATAATTATATTTAGCCCCCATATAAACCGATCCCCCGATTTGGCTTGCACGGCCACTAAGAGAAACAAATTTCATCCGATCCGGCTGAAATTTGGTACATGGTGTTAGTATATGGTCTCTAAGAACTATGCAAAAATTAGTCCACATCGGTCAATAATTTTATATAGCCCCGATTTGGCTTGCGGAGTCTCTAAGAGAAGCAAATTCCATCCGATCCGGCTGAAGTTTGGTACATGGTGTTAATATATGGCCTCAAACACCAATGCAAAAATTGGTCGAAATCGGTCAATAATTATATATAGGCCCGATATAAACCGCTCATTGATTTGAACTCTAGAGCCCCTTGGAAGAGCAAAATTCATCCGATTTGGTTTAAATTTGGTACATGGTTTTAGTATATGGTCTCTAACAACCGTGCATACATTGGTTCACATCGGTCCATAATTACATATAGCCCCCATATAAACCGATCCCCCAATTTGGCTTGCAGAACCTCTAAGAGAAGCAAATTTCATCCGATCAGGCTGAAATTTGGTACATGGTTTTAGTATATGGTCTCTAACAACCATGCAAAAATTGGTTTACATCGGTTCATAATTATATATAGCCCCCATATAAACCGATCCCCCGATTTGTCCTCCGGAGCCTCTTGGAAGACCAAAATTCATCTGATTCAGTTGAAATTTGTTAAGTGGTGTTAATATATAGCCTCAAACACCCATGCAAAAATTAGTCGAAAACGGTCAATAATTATATATAGGCCCGATATAAACCGATCCCCTGATTTGACCTGCGGAGCCCCTTGGAAGAGCAAAATTCATACTATTTGGTTGAAATTTGGTACGTGATGTTAGTATATGGTCTCTAACAACCATGCAAAAATTGGTCCACATCGGTCCATAATTATATATAGCCCCCATATAAACCGATCCCCAGATTTGACCTCCGGTGCCTTTTGGGGAAGCAAAATTCATCCGATCTGGTTGAAATTTGAAACGTGGTGATAGTATATGATATTTAAAACCATGCCAAAAGTGGTCCATATCAGTCCATAAGTCGATCCCCAATCACACAAAAATTGGTCCATATCAAGTTCATAATTGTATATAGCCCACATATAAGTGACCCCCATATTTCAATTCTGGCTCTCTACGTACCGTACAAAAGTCCATATCGATTCGTAATTATTTGTAGACTTACCTATACATACCTTTTTTGTCTAGTATATACCACGTATGGACTAACTAACAATTTAGAAAACGATGTTAAGAAGTTTTAAGATACCACAACCCAATTAATTCGATTGTGGAGTTTCTACGCAATCCATGGTGGAGGGTACATAATTATATTAATTCTTACATATTAATTCTTAATCTGTTTTTAACCTGTTCGAAACAAACAATTTTTAAATTTCTCATTAAAAATATTAAAACAGCGAATTATAACAATATAACTCGAATAAACTTGCTGTGCAGTTAAAATAAAGAACATCTTTGGGAGAACATTTTTGGAAGTGATTAAAAATTTTTACCTTTATAAGAACTTCCAAATTTTTTACTAGGATATATCAATCGGAAAGGGATCATCTTAGGTTGAATTTACCCTTATTGTGTTAAGATGTTCATTTTATTTCAATAAATCGTTAATTAATCGTTAATTTTTTTTAATAAAAAAACTGAGTTTTTAAAACTCATTTTTACTAATTTAAATTTTTTTTCGGTTTTAACCGGCTAACCGGTTTAAAGCAAAATAAAAATTAGAAAATCAGTTTCAAAAAACCGGCTATTTTGACACCCTACTTTTACCTCAATGTGGAACGCCGTTCGGACTCTGTTTGCATTGTTTTTCAGTGGGGAGATTACCTTCGGCTATACTATGTTTAATAAAAAACTTTAAATATAAAGTTAATAGACTAATTCATCATCACTAGTGTTTTATTATATTATTATTAATTAATTAAATTGTGAAAATAGAATTATTATGCTCTTTTCTTCAGCAATGGAATAAGCCCTAGAGGAATTATTTTTTTTTTTTTTGATTTTTAAGTTCTCCATCCCAGCAGGATATAACATTGGCATGAGAAATTACTTTTCAACCTCACCAAGCAGTAGGTGTAGATAATTTTGAGGGGGGGGGGGGGGGCGGAGGATGCCTCCTACAAAAAACTTAGCTCAGATCCTTTCAGAGAATTTTATGAAAACTTTAAATAAATGTAAATTTATATACCCCCAAAAACAAAAAACGACACGCACGCACAAACTTACCATTATTGTTGCTCAAAACGAAGCTAAGGACCAACAGCATCATAAGAATTCTATGGAACAATTTATTCCTTAGGTTTGGATAAATGAAAGACTCCAATGATGTTAGCGCCGGCGGTGGTGGTAGTGATACTGAAGGAAATTGCAGGCATTTTTTGTATGGCCAATAAGATGGCAATGTTAAAGATGATTGCGGTATACCCTGGTAATGATACCCTGGCCAAGAAACACCGGGAGATGGTAACGAAGATATTGTACTTGCTTCCTTTGTAAATGAGGGGCCTTTTGTTTTCGAAACGGGGGATGTGGCAATGGAAGGTGGTCCTAGTTCTTTTCTTGTTTCGTTTATTATTTCGCCTGCCAGGCGGTCTGTTGCACTATCCATTGCAGCATCAGCAACAGAATCTGAATCAGAATCATCAGCAACAGCAGCTGTATTGGGATTGTTGTCGTAGCCATTTTGTTTATTTGCCACCAGCATTTCTTTGCCATCCCACTGAGTTTTTGTCTTTTTCATAGTGGTCGTCGCAATACAACGATGATGTTGATGTTGGTGGTAGTAGTGGTGGTGTTGTGGATTGTGTTTGCTCTCTTTTAAATTTAATTGAACTGTTTCGCCATTTCCGTTTCCGACAGTACGAAATGCTGCTCCTCTGGGCCTTAGGGTCTGTTGCTGTTGTTGTTGCTGCTGCTGTGCCATTGCTGAGATTGTGGGAACCATAACGTGTGCACCAGTTGCTGAAGGTAATAATGACGAGGTCATATTTTCTACTGCTTCTGTTATCTTCCCTTTGGTGTTGATTTTGATCCTGCCCGCAGTGTCCCCCTTACTGTTTGCATAACCGTTATTATTGTTCTTATAAGATCCGTTTCTTGTCGTCGTTGTTGTTGGTTTGGCCATCCTCTTGTCGTTTGATGACGGTAATGCCAGAACCCAGGATACATCTTTAAGTTTATTTTCATCGCTCATGATATTTAGAAAAATTTTCTCAATTGTTTGTTTCCTTTTGCAATTTACGTTTGATTTACATGATGGTAGCTCAGATATTCTACCAATGCCTGGCTTAGATTCACTTATTAGTGTTGCCATGGTCCTATTGCGACTACATCAATTGTTACTCTTCACTATTCTTACTGCTGTTGTTTGTTTCCGCCGCAATGTCTGTTGTTCCTTTTCCCGTTGAAAATTTTTGCTTTGTTTCGCTTATTGGGAATAGGAAGAGGTTTGTTTAAATTATTGCAAATGACGTCATTCCTATTTAAATTTTGCCATATGGCATGACATGATTTCATTTTGATTTTAAATATTGGCTTTGAGACAATGAATTGGTGTCTGTTAAATTTTCAACCAGCATTTTGGTCGGTTTTGATTATTTCCGAACGATATGAATTGTCGTATGTTTTTGCTACGAATTATTCGCTAACATCCTGAAATAATAAAAAAAAGTTAAAAAATTAATAGAAATAGAAATAAAAGTTTGAACAAGTATAAATCCTAACAACAAACAAGTATATAGAGCGAAAGTTCAACTATGTATTCTAATATAGCCATCATATAGATCGATTTACCGATTTGACTTCTGGAGGGCATAGAAGCCGCAATTTTCATCCAATTTGTTTGAAATTTTCTCCCGATTTGAAGTCGCATGGACGCCGCAAATTTTAATCCTATTTGATTGAAATTTGAAATATAGTATATAGTTGAGTTCGCACAGAGCAATATAAGCCACTCCCCCAATTTGAGAGCATGGAAACCACATTTTTTTTTTAATGTGGCTCCCATGTATGTTTCTCCTTTGCAATCTTTCTATTCGACTTATTGAAGAAAAATTTTGAAGAAAATTTTACCAAAATATAAAAAATCTTGTTTTGCAGTCAGATAAAAATGTAGTAATTATTAAAAAAAAAATAATTTTTTTTTCAAACGAAAATTTTAACAAAATTTTATGTTTATAGAAATTTTTTTCAAAATTTTATTTTTATAGAAAATTTTGTCAAAATTTTATTTCTACAGAAACTTTTGTCAAAATTTTATTTTTATAGAAAAATTTGTCAAAATTTTATTTTTATAGAAAACTTTGTCAAAATTTTATTTCTATAGAAAATTTTGTCAAAATTATATATCTATTGAAAATTTTGTCAACATTTTATTTTTATAGAGAATTTTGTTAAAATTTTATTTCTATAGAAAGTTTTGTCAAAATTTTATTTCTGTAGAAAATTTTGTCAAAATTTTATTTCTATAGAAAATTTTGTCAAAATTTTATTTCTATAGAAAATTTTGTCAAAATTTTATTTCTATAGATAATATTGTCAAAATTATATTCTTATAAAAAGTTTTGTCAATCTTTTATTTCTATAGAAAATTTTCTCAAAATTTTATTTCCATAGAAAATTTTGTAAAATTTTTTTCCTTGAGACAAGTTTGTCAAAATTATATTTCTATAGAAAATTTGATAAAATTTTATTTCTATAGAGAATTCTGTCAAAATTTTATTTCTATAGAAATATCTGTCAAAATTTTATTTTTATAAAAATTTTTCTCAAAATTTTATTTCCATAGAAAATTTTGTCAAATTTTTTCCTTGAGACAATCTTGTCAAAATTATATTTCTATAGAAAATTTTGTCAAAATTTTCTTTCTATAGAAAATTTTGTCAAAATTTTATTTTTATAGAGAAGTTTGTTAAAATTCTATCTCTATTGAAAATTTTGTCAAAATTTTATATCTATTGAAAATTTTGTCAAAATTTTATTTCTATAGAAAAATTTGTCAAAATTTTATATCTATTGAAAATTTTGTCAACATTTTATTTCTATAGAAAATATTGTCAACATTTTATTTCTATAGAAAATTTTGTCAAAATGTTATTTCTATAGAAAATTTTTTCAAAATTTTATTTCTATAGAAAATTTTGTCAACATTTTATTTCTATAGAAAATTCTGTCCAAATTTTATTTCTATAGAAAATTCTGTCAAAATTTTATTTCTATAAAAACTTTTCTCAAAATTTTATTTCCATAGAAAATTTTGTCAAATTTTTTTCCTTGAGACCATTTTGTCAAAATTATATTTCTATAGAAAATTTGTTAAATTTTTATTTCTATAGAAAATTTTGTCAAAATTTTATTTCTATAGAATTTTTTTTTTAAATTTTATTTCTATAGAAATTTTTGTCAACATTTTATTTCTAAAGAAAATTTTGTCAAAATTTTCTGTAGAAAATATGTCTGTTAAAATTTTAAACGCTTTTAGCTTTGTATTCAAGATCAAAGTCAAAAAAATTAAAGACGGTTTTATTTATTTTGCAGATTTTTTCAGATGTATTAAAACCAAGTTAATCTTAGTAAAATAATATTTTCGTTTATTTCAGGATACCCAATTATAATTTGAATCGGTTAACTATAAGAACAAAGTTATAGGCACAAAAACTTTATGTCAGAAAAATGCGTCTTCTGTGTTAAAGACATCAGTGTATAATTTAAACAAACAACTTTCCTGCAAATTTATAATTACATGTTTCGAATTTAAAATCAAACCTGGGAAACCATACCAAATAAATATATATTATGAGTACCCTAAAATATCCCAATTACTGATTTTTTAACATCTAAAACACCTCACCCCTACTACGCTCTCTTTATTTCCCATTGCTTTGGGTCGCTCTCTTCGAACCAATGCTCCCAATGGCTCTCAAACTTACTTCTCCATGCCAACATAACAAACGCCACACACAACCAATCAACTAACAGCTACTCAAACTAACACAACAATGACAACAAGTCAATATTAAACAAAAATAAATTATCTCTACTAAATCTTAATAAATTAAAAAAAATGCTACAAATTGTAATAAAATTTTCATTTCATTTGTGTAAAACCGTCGTGTTCGCTCTCAATATGAACCCAAAAAGATATCAAAAATACAATGAAAACCTTCAGAAAAGATTCATGTCATGGAGCAAAGATTATTGTATCGGCCAAAAAGCAACAGTTCGATTCCTCCTGGCATCATATTGATTTTCCAAATATAAATTGTGCCAGAAATATATATGGAGGTCTTTTTGCTGGGTTGTTTTGTAAAATGCAGCAAGTGGATTTCCTGGCTACAACATTAAAAACGGACAAAAATATTTGGTAGAAAAATACACAAATATCTATGTAAATAGAATTTTTGTTCAGATTTTATTAGAAAACCTAATATTTAGGAAACCATTTCACAATGATACTAATCCTTTAACCATTGTTTTCAGTTCCTGGTAAAAGCTTTCACAATGTCCAGAAAAACGAAAACAATGTCTGAATCTCTGAAAAACAGGACAAAGAACTCCGAGTTCATCTAAAATGTATGTGTAACATGAAACTTCACTTCACAACATATTCAAAAAAACAAAACAAAAAAACACGAGTAAATGAATTAATCTCTTGACATGATGTAGTCATTCTACATTGCCCCCATCACCCATATCACAACATTTGTTTGGTTTTAATTCAAAACACATATACGAAAAACAAAATATCACGTCTCCTAAACCATAAATGTCATCGTAAAAGCCTCCCTGTACCAAAAACAATACCAGGCACATCACCAAACAAAAACATGTAGCCTTGAATGGATTGACATGGTTGTATGTATTAAAAAACCAAATAATAATAAAAACATCACAATTGCCTAGGATATAAAACGAGGTAAATACCAGCCATGAACAATGAACCATTTGGAATCTGTTTTTTTTTTTTTTTTTTAACAGACCCATTTGCATTGTGTCGAAATTAATGTTTTGCTGGTTACATGATTTTTGGCTTTTTAAATAACACAGCCCTTGTGAATAGTAAGATAGAGAGAGGGAGAGAAACATAGAGAGTGAGAGAGTATATTGCCTAACAATGGAACAAATAAGCTATACATAGAAAAACATAATTGTTAACATTGGCTAAATCAACATGAAACTGGAAAAAATTGTGTTTGCTATAATAGAAAATTCTTTCTTTATTCATAAGCATCGATACAATGATCAACGAGCAACTTGTAATACAAATTTAAACATGGCGCAGTTTACCAAAAAATATTGAAAAGCCTCTTTCGATTAATAACACATAAATACAATCGAACAATAGACCAACATTAATTTCTAGTAAACAACCCACAATGGATCCCTTACAATGGATCCCACATCCAGAAGAGGTGCAAAATTGGTACAGAAGCAATGAATTTAACATGGGCTTTGCAATGGCACGAATGGTCCCATATTTAACAGCATTTTCTGGGGTAACAAAAATTTATAAATCCACATTAGCGTAACCCGGCCCGCTTCGCTGCGCCTCCCGAAGCATATTTTCGTTAACTTAGTCAACCAAATCCATCGCTCTGAAAACCAATTCAAAAAGATTTGAATTCTTTTAAAGAGTAGGGTCAGGGGAAGTCTGGTCCAAAAACTGAAGTACTGATTAATCACTCTATGGTTTCCACAAACGTGTCCAGTACATTTAAAAAAAATCGGACTACTTGCCATACTGCTTTTTCGCTTAACAAACGCCGGGAAGGGTGTTCCCTTTCAACCAATTTTTTGTTATATCCTCCACCATAGAATGGGGGGTATATTAACTTTTGTCATTCCGTTTGTAACACATCGAAATATTGCTCTAAGACCCCATAAAGTATATATATTCTGGGTCGTGATAAAATTCTGAGTCGATCTAAGCATGTCCGTCTGTTGATATCACGCTAACTTCTGAAAGAAACAAGCTATCGACTTGAAACTTGGCACAAATAGTTGTTATTGATTCGTCCACTTTTACGTATAGCCCCCATATATACGGACCCCCAAATTTGGTTTGCGATTGCTCTAAGAGAAGCAAATTTCATCCGATTCGGCTGAAATTTGGTACATGGTGTTAGTATATGGTCTCTAACAACCATGCAAAAATTGGTCCACAGCGGTCCATAATTATATATAGCCCCCATCCGATCCGGCTGAAATTTGGTACATGGTGTTAGTATACGGTCTCTAACAACCATGCCAGAATTAGTCCGTATCGGTCCATAATTATATACAGTCCCCATATAAACCGTTCTGCAGATTTGACCTCCCGAACCTCTTGGCGGAACAAAATTCATCCGATCCGGTTCAAATTTGGAACGTGGTGTTAGTATATGGCCGCTAACAACCAACAACAACCATACCAAAATTTGTCCACATCGGTCTATAGTTAGGTTAGGTTAAAGTGTCAGCCCGATTAAGTTTCAGACTCACTTAGACTATTCAGTCCATTGTTATATATAGCCCATCCCCAATCACACAAGAATTGGTCCATATCGGTTCATGATCATGGTTGCCACTCGAGCCAAAAATAATCTACCAAAATTTTATTTCTGTAGAAAATTTTGTCAAAATTTTATTTCTACAGTAAATTTTGTCAAAATTGTATTTCTATAAAAATTTTTGTAAAAATTTAATTTCTATAAAAAATTTTGTCAACATTTTATTTCTATAGAAAATTATGTTAAAATTTTATTTCTATAGAAATTTTTGTCAAACTGAATTGTATATTTCAAGTAAATTGTAAAAGTTTAATTGTTTCACGGTATGTACTTAAGGAGAAAGGTAGTCTCCGTTTGCCCTTTTATTTTTCTCCGAACAAATATTAAAAAATCATATACCTCATATAAATTTCATAATCTCCCCCAAGTTTTCCGTAAAATTTCATTAAGTCAACAAATTTTAGTTTTTTTTCACTGGAGACAAAGAGGAGGCGCCCTCCTCGATAAAACATCGAAAAATAAAGTAGCTGTTCTTTGCCTAGACGCCCTCTTAAAATTTCCCTGAAAATTTCAAGTAAATCGGATAATTTTGTTCCAATTTTCAAAAAGTAGGGCAAGGGGGAGGTCTCCTTTCCCGTCCATATATTTAAAAATCGGGTACCACATAATAAATTCATAACGGCGTATTCTCTGTAAATCTCAAGTAAATCAGATAATTTTTTTTACTGCACTTTAAACAAAAATCGTCTAAAGGGGTGGTCCACCTCTGCTCCCAAATATCGAAAAATAAAGTAACGGGTCTTTAGGTGAAATTTCCTTGGAACAGAACATTAACATCTTCATAATAAAATTCAACAATCTAAAATGCCCTTATCTATCGCGGGGGCCCAAAGACCCAGTGGGAAAGAGGCGTCTAACTATGTATTCACTAATTCAAAGCGTTCCAAACTGAGTGCATCCATATGGACTAACAATTTAGAAGACAATTTTATGAAATAACATTTATAGGACAATCTTAAGAAGGCGTTTTTAGATCTTAATATATCTAACTACTACAATTAAAACAAATATTTCTAAAAAGAAAAACAAAATTAAATTTCACAAAAACTTAATTTTATTTAGCAAAAATACAAAAATATAACGACACGTGTAACTAATTACACCACTTGTCACAGTCATACCTCTCTCCAATCTCTGTTACAGAACCACAATGCATAAAGTCTGTCTGTCCGTAAGTTAAAGATGTGGCATTCATTAACTTTAACGTGAGCAAATGTTGATAATTTATGCGAATTATCATCAACACATACGAAAGCAAATGCTAATGCGTATACATATATGGGCAAGAAAAGAATATAAACCGCTCCACATGTTCTCTCACTCTCATCTTGTAATTAGTAAATTATCTAAACAAATTTATCTGTAAAGCCATAACAATGACTGACATGCTGCGCATTATGACTTTTGATATCGTCCACAGCATACACATTTGTGAAATGAGAATAACAGAATAACAGCAAATGTGCATATATGAGAGCTTAGAATTTTCACTTCAAATTAAACCTTTTTCAAATCAATTGAATTTTTTCAACTAAAATGAACCTTTTTTCATTTCAAATGATTTTATTTGTCAAATCAAATGTAATTGTACAATCTAATAAAATCCCTTTCATTTCAAATGAAACTGTTTTCAAATCAAACGAATTGTTTCTAATGAATGAATTTATAGTTAGCCAACAACATTTTTATCGAAAAATTGATATATCACTAAAATTCAAAATATACCTCTTTGTTTGATAAGAGTAAAATTAAACAAGTATATGCAGCAGTAAGTTCGGCCGCGCCGAATCTTAAGTACCCACCACTATAAATCAAATATAATAGTTTCCATTGAAAATTCTTCGTCGTAGCGGCTTACTCGATAATATATAGAATTTCAAGGGGTTTTATGACAAATATTCTCCCAAGCAGATCAGTTCAACCAGTACGCTTCCCGAAGATACATCTAAAAACT
>NW_027445718.1:0-3000 GCF_050003625.1 Haematobia irritans
CAAAATTGGCGCAGAAGCGATAATTTAACATGGGCTTGTCGTAGGACGGATGTCCACCATTTCAACAGCCGTAGCACTGAATTTGCATCACTTCTTAGGGTGTAAAACGAATTCAGTGTTTTTGGATGTGGATTAAAAAATTTTGTGATATTTTTCCTAATAAATAATTTTTATATTTTGTATGGGGTCAAAAACCTTTGTTGTTAGCACCAATTTTTTTTAATATTTAAAGGGTGGTTAAATTGTAAGGGCCGATGTTGAATGTGAACCACAGCTAAACGCCAATTTTATTTGACATTTCTCTATTTCAGACTTACTCAATTTGAACCATGGAGAGATACACAATCCAACAACGTGTTAAATGGTTCCAAGAAATGGCAACAGTGGATGATCAATTTTCGAAGAAAATCATCTTCAGTGATGGGGCACATTTTCACCTCAGTGGATTCGTCAATAAACAGAATTGCCGCATTTAGGCGAATGAGAATCCAAGAGTGATTGTCAAAAAACCAATGCACCCACAAAAATACAAAGGGCCGTATTTTTCCAAAATGAGGCCGGTCAGGCAGTTACTATGAATGGTGTTCGCTATCGTGAGATGATAACGAACTTTTTATGGCCCGATTGGATGTGGACGATATGTGCACGGACGAAAAAGACTGTTTTTCATATGTTTGGGTATAAACATTATATGTTTGGTACTCAAATTTTTAAACACAATATTTTTGAGTGCAAACATATAATGTTCATAAACTAGCATAATATGTTTGGGACATATATGTTAATATGTTAGAACATATTATGTTTGGGACATAACATGTTTGTAAATATAATATGCTTGGATTCAAACATATATTAATTTAGAAATAGCCCATAAACATATATATGTTTACAAAGAGAGACAAAGTGTATGCTGGAAGTAAAATAATGAAAGTAACCAATTGGCCCATTACAAATATATATACACAAAGAAAATTTCATTAAATATAGGAAAAATACTACGTGTGAATATAAACAAATATAAATTTACATATTATGAGTAAACACATATATGTTGTGATATAAGACTTCGCCAAAAATTGTATATGCTTAAGTAAAATATTAAAATGAGTATTCGGAGAAAAAATTCATTCGGAACCAAGATAAAATATATTTGAAAAAAAGAGCATGAGTTTTGTTTATCATTTTCGTATAACGGGCACAATTTTTTTGTTTCGTCAAAACAAATCGGAACGTAGGACGAGTAAGTCAAAATATTCAAACAAAGGTAATTAAAGGGATCTTCATAAAAACTAACGAAAGGGCACTATACACTGAACAAAAAGCATGTCCGATTGCAAAGATTGTGTCTCCACTTTAACAATTTTTGTATTGATTTCGAACCAAAGAAGCGGAGAATACAAGTAAGGATGCTTTTAAGACACAATTCTCTTTTAAATGGGGTTTTGTGTACTTGACTCTACGAAGCACATTTCAATTTTTCGCTTTTCAGCTTTTTTTCATATGCTATAAAAATGTCCGTTAAAAACAAGACTTCCAGTAGAAATTATGCTATGTTTCAAGTAAAAAATGTCTTTAAAATAAAGTATTGAAAAACATATCCTATTTTTTAATGATTTTTGCCTTGTAGTCAAGATGAAAAAATGCAACAAATTTAAAGACAGTTTAATTAATTTTATAGAATTTTTCTGAATTATTAAAGTCAAGTTGACCTAGTCCAAAAATTTGTTCTTTCATGTTATGATACCCATTTTTAAGTCAAATCACTTAATTATAACGACAACACGACTTCATTGAAAGTATCGACCTTTGAACATGGAAAAAATATTAGAGAAATGCGTCTTCTAAGCTAAGCAAAAGTTGTATTCTTATTTTAAGGACATGATCTCTTTGGCCTCACGACAATATTTTTTCAGTGCACTCTTTTTAGAGTTGTGAAAGTAAAATGAAAACAGGGCGAAACAGTGAAAAATTAAAGAGTAAGATCTATAAAAACAAAGATTAGTTCCTCTTCATTAATGAGTAGTCTAAGAGGAGTTGACGGATTTTTTCGAAAATAAAAGCGGGCATTGAGTTCGAGTTTTGCGCTAAAATTATTTCTCATTTTAGCGTCAAAACCAGAATAATATTACAACTTTTTCCGGTAAATTGTATTATAAAATGGTGGGGAAAGATCCAAAGCAACAATTGAATAAGTTTATTTTCTTTAAAAGAAATTATTAAAGAAAAGTAAAAGGGTAAACATGGCCATTTTAACGCGATAATACCAATTTATACCAGACTTAAGAATTAAATTAAGTACAAAATTATTCGTTAATAAAAATGCATATTTATTTGTATTTCTAAATTAATGGTGTGACATGCTAGCAAATAATTGTTCACACGAAAATAAATTTATGTGCTGTTGTAAAATTACTGTTTAGAATTTAAATATAATGTACTTTTGAATGGTTATCGTTAACCTTAGGATTCGATGGAAAAATATTTTTATATACTCGAATTCACGTTCTTCTTTTGTAAGAGTTTTTGAATTTCTTCGAAAATTGTAAACTTGTATACAAAAACCTTTATTTGTTACACAATTTTTATTTTTGCAATAAAAAAATAATATTTGATTTGAACTCAGTCCATTTCGTTTATATCAAGCATTTTTCTTTTCTGACTTTAAGTCTTCTATAAAACACACTTTACAATTTCGTAGTAAAAATTTAATATAATAGTATGTAATGCTGAACACCTTTTCGGGAACTTCCGAACGAATCTGGAATATATGTTAAAAACTATATTAAAAAAAAAATGGTGTTGGTCGAAGCAGGGATCGAACCCAGGACCAATGTCACGCAAGGCGAACGACCAACCACTGTTCCACGCTGCCAACAAATGTATGTTTAACAATGTTATGTTGTTAAACAATGTTATGTTTGCATCGGCTCGTGGGCGCCGCAAGCTATGCTATATAAATATAATTTATAACGATAATAATCTCTTGATGACCATAAC
>NW_027445719.1:0-8000 GCF_050003625.1 Haematobia irritans
TACTGTAAGCTACCCAGTGTGTACCGGAACCATTTTGAGTATCCAAGTTAATAATACCACATTCTCTGTTATGGGTTGTTTTTGGTAATTTATCGCGCATGTAAACTCCTCTAAAAAAGGGGATGAATTTTTTACCAAAACAATTCAAATCAAAATTTGTGAGTGCTCGTTTGGGCAGCTTTTCTAAAAGTTTTTTGGAGCATTATTTGTATAGATTCCAAATCCAGTTTTATAAGGTTTGAGGAAAAGTCCTTTTCCAACTGCTATTGCTTCCATGGTTTTATTGTGTCTAACACTCTCTTCGAGTTCTTTTTTTGCATTTTTTGTAGCAATTATAGCTTTTGCTATGGCAGAGCCTCCAGACGATAGTGCTCCCAATGCTCCAAGACCTGTCAGAATGGGTACCAGTGGAAGGAATCCACCAATTTTTGGGACGTTTATAACTCGTGGTACTAGAGCTTTTGATTTTTTCCCATGAAGTGATTTTTGAAAAACTTTTCTGGCAATTTTGATAGCGCTATTAATATCTAATGGTTTTTCGTTCTTCAAAACAATAGTTGCGTTTTTAATTGCTTTATGAAATAATCTTTCACCACATTTAGTATTTTTTTTTTTTGGTTTCAATCCCTAAACCAAATTTTGCTTTTGCTTTCATTATGTTAGTTACGACGTAGGCGCTAATTTTTTCCCCTATAGAACTATTTTCAGCTTTGACTCTATTCCAAGCTCTTTCCGCAAGTTCTCTATCAGCCTGATTCCGATGATTTAAATTTTCGCTTTTTGAATATTCAATATCATGTACTCGACAAGCCTCATCCAATGGGTTTATACCTTTATCTCCTCTTTCCAAACGGGTCTTTAATTTTGTACCTGGTCCACAGAATTGGTAACCAGGAAGGTGAAGCTCAATGGGTAGTTTATTTATAATTGTATTCAGAAGATCTCTTCCATGAACGTACCGTTTTGAAATAGGTTTCTTCCCTTTATATACAATCATTTTATACTAAATTTTATCCTAAATGTATGAAAAATAATTTTATATAAAGATTAAAATCATCTATAAAAGGTTTAGTAATGAAAATGCATCTTGTTAAGCAACAATCAAATATCGTGGTGAGAAATTTGGATTTCACAGAATCACACAAAAAAAGACATAGTGAACTTCTGCCAAATTCGATTAGAGCTCTGATAGTAGGTCCCTCTAATTGTGGCAAGACCAATGTTATGATAAGTCTAATAGAGAGCGCAAACGGATTAAAATTCAGAAATTTATATATTTATTCAAAATCTTTATATCAACCAAAATATGAATACTTACAGAAACTTATTACTTCTGTGAAAGGAATGGGTTATTTTACATTTTCAGACAATGCTGATGTTATTCAACCAGATAATATAAAACCAAATTCCATAATAATATTTGATGATGTAGCATGTGAAAAACAAAACAGCATTAGATCATACTTTTGTATGGGTCGACATAAAAATGTAGACTCTTTTTATTTATGTCAAACCTATACAAGAATTCCGAAACATCTAATTCGCGATAATGCAAACATGATTATCATGTTCAAACAGGATGATCGGAATCTGAGAAATATATATAACGATCACGTTGGGAGTGACATGAATCTGGAAAAATTTGTGGATATTTGTCGTGAATGCTGGAAGGATAAATATGGCTTTCTTGTAATTAGTAAAGATGATGAATTCCATAATGGACGATATAGAAAAGGCTTTGATATTTTTATACAACTTTAGTTATAATTACACTCTTATATATAGAGGACGTTAAGGTTTTGCTTATAGAAGATTACATCTAGTAATACAAACTAAGTTAAAATGGAAGAATCAATTTTGAAACAATTAGTAAAATCACGAAACATTTTGAAGAAAAAGTTCCAAAGCCTAAAAATGGGTGAGGAAGAGACAATTAAAGGGTTACAAAATACATTTAAACCCTTAACTGAACCTCTTAACAAACTTGTAACATTAACAAACGAAAATGTTCACAATAATTCCTTAATAAAACCTGAACAAAATACGGAGATAAAAAATATATATGCAAAACGTCTTATTACTAGCACACCACATAAAACGAAAAACCAAGAGAGTGTTGGTAGAAATATTATTAAAAGCGAAAAATCTAATATGGATAGTACAATTTATCCTAATAATGATGAAATGAACTCACAAGGAATTTCGGAACAAGGAGATGATGAAACATTTTATTCACAGGATGAAAGTAGTATGACTTTATCCTTTATGAAGAAAAATAATAAGTTGGATACAGTGTTTGGACCTAATATAGATAAAAATGGAGAATGGAAGTTTGGTAACCAAGATCTACATGTAAATAATGAAAAAATTATTATTGGAACTCAACGGTGGCATTTTACACCAGGATTATTTGACTTGCTCTTCTCAAAACATCCTAAAAACTATGATTCTACAGAACTGGATATTTATAAAACTATATTAAAAAACACAAATGCTCACAGAGTAAATTTTGATTCGAATGGTAGGATAAAATCAAACAAAGGGTACAAGTACAAAAATATTATAAAAAAGATAATTGATACACACATTGGTAAAGGATTAATGACATTAAATTTGCAAAAACCCTGCTATATATACTGGGATGATCCTAACGAGTTAGTAGATCGTTTGAAGCTCTTGTTAGCATCACAACAAGCTGGTAATAATAATCATTCCAATGAAATTGTATCAATTATTGAGGAATTGCGCGAAGCAAATATAATAAAGTAAAAAAGAAAACAAAATATTAATAAATTTTTAAAACCTATGACCGTTGACAAATTTGGACATTATCAGCAACGTTACCGGGATAAACAACGGCAAAATGTTTCGCAATTTTTGGGGATCACTCTGGACTCACATAACAACCTTAATGTCCAAAATAAAAAAATTAAAAACCTTGCTCCCCCAACGGGACCCACAGACGCAGTCAACCAAACATATTTATATTCACAAATGCAGTACATACGAGAAGATTTCCAGAGAGATTTAAATAATGAAATAACAAAACTTCGGGAAGAAATATCTCAAATTGAACACAGCATTTTATATTTGTTTGAATTCTTAAGACTTGGGGATAACTCAGCTCACATATAATTTAGTTTAATATCGTATGATTGTATACAATGATGGAGAAAAGGAATGTAGTAAATGAACTACATACACAAGCTCGTAGAAATTTTAAAAAACGCAGGGTTATAATGAAAGGAATTGATGACCTATGGCAGGCTGATTTAGTGGAAATGGGTGCTTATTCGAACCAAAATAATGGATATAGATTTCTGCTCACTGTTATCGACACATTTTCAAAGTTTGCATGGGCTGAAGCCATTAAATCAAAAAAATCTATTGATGTGTGTGAAGCATTTCGAAAAGTATTGGAGTGTGGAAGAAAACCTAAAAACTTACAAACTGATGATGGAAAAGAATTTTTTAATAAAGAATTTGATGTATTAATGAAAAACTACTCAATAAATCACTACTCAACGTACAGCGTAATGAAAGCTTCGATTGTAGAACGATTCAATAGAACTTTAAAAGGTATGATGTGGAAGGAGTTTAGTTACAATGGAACATACAAATGGTTACACATTTACAAAAATTTGGTTAAGCAGTATAATGAGAAAAAACATCGCACCATAAACATGATTCCTGCCAATGTTAACTCTTCAAACGAAAAATATTTGCTAAACACAGTGTATAATCATTTGAAAATTTTTAAACCATCACGATTTCATATTGGAGATCACGTTCGCATTAGCAAGTATAAGCATATATTTGAAAAAGGATATACACCCAACTGGACCACTGAGATTTTTAAAATACGCTCTATTCAAAATACAAATCCAACTACATATCTCTTGGAAGACTATAAGGGAAATCCAATAAAAGGTGGATTCTATAAAGAAGAACTTTTGAAAACAAAGTATCCTGATATATATCTTGTAGAAAAAATATTAAAAAGTAAGGATAATAACGTCTTTGTGAAATGGTTGGGTTTTCCCAAAGAACATAATTCCTGGATAAATAAAAATAATATACTCTAAATTTACTATATAAACAATAAAATTTATTAAAAAATTAAGTACCTTTTGTGTTTTATTTATTCGTATTCCAAACTTCATTATGTTAAGAACACTAACTTTGAGCGGAAAAACTTCAACTTTGCATTCAGTTTATTCCCCTTCTATAGACTTATCAGATAATGAGTATGAATGTTGTCTAATTGATTTCCAGTCATATAATTCGATTCCAAACGTGGACAATGATAATAATCTCTTCCATATCGGAGATGATACCATAGAAGTTCCGATTGGATCTTATGAACTACAAGATGTAGTTAACTTTTTAAAAAAAGAGTACAAGGATAAAAACCCAAATAAAACTATACAAATAGAAGCAAATAATAATACTCTACAAATTGAGATATTATCCTCGCATGACTCTGTATTTTTAAACCGAAAGCGGTCAATTGGTAAACTTTTTGGTTTTAACGAAAACATATTAGAACCCGCCAAGAAATATGTTTCGAACTTACCAGTAAATATTTTAAAAGTAAATGCAATACAACTACATTGTAACATTGTAACGGGATCCTACATGAATAATCATCCTTCACATATTATTCATGAATTTTCACCAGATGTACCTCCCGGCTATAAAATAGTTGAAAGACCTAAAAATCTCATTTATTTACCAGTAAACGCCAAAGAAATAAGTTCTCTTGAAATTCGAGTTGTAGATCAGGAAGGTAGATTAATAAATTTTAGAGGAGAAGAAATTACACTGCGAATTCACTTGCGTCCAAAACGAAAATGATAATTTATAATAAATATAAATATAAACCTGATAATTTAAACAACGTCATTAAACCACACAATAAATATAAAAATAAACGAAATATTTCCCACACTATTACTCAAACTGTCAAGCGGGAAACACCACGCTTAACCAAGGAAAATAAAGCATTCTTAAAAGAAATCAATCTACAGGTGAATCAACATGTCTGAAATTTTAAATATAACTGAAAAACCATTTTCCGATGAGGATATTATAAAAAGAGACTATCACAGCTATGTTCCTTACATACAATCCTTTAAAAACAATGATGAAATACGAATTACTATTCAAAACCAAGACTTATATATTTTACCATCGGAAAGTTATATTTATATTGAAGGAAGCTTAAAAAATTCAAGTGGAATAGATGTTGCCAGCGCCAGATTGAGAAACAATTGTGTGGCATACATGTTTGATGAAATTCGATACGAAATTAATGGAATTGAAATTGATCGCACCCGATATCTTGGAACTACGACAAAAATAAAAAATTTTATTTCACTAAATTCATTTGATAATAATATGATGACTAATGCTGGATGGAACATAGATGATGATTTTACTCAAAATTCTTTTAACTTTTGTATTCCTCTTAACCGATTACTAGGGTTTGCTGAGGACTATAATAAAGTAATTTGTAATGCGAAACATGATTTAATACTATTGCGTAGTTCGAATGATAATAGCGTCTGTTACTCAATAGATGATAAAGAAGACATTCGCTTAACGATAACCAATATTGTGTGGAAAGTTCAACATATACAATTATCTGACTATAAAAAGCTTAGTTTTTTGAAAACAATTAAGGATGGGAAATCACTACCAATTGCATTCCGAAGTTGGGATTGTTATTTTAACCCCACATTTCCAGGTGGAACCAAACACAGCTGGAATGTAAAACTTTCAGCAAATAGAGAAAGACCCAGGTTTATTGCATTTACATTTGAGAAAGATAATAAGTTTGTACACTGCAATCTTACAAATATTAAAGTGCACTTAAATTCAGATACTTATCCTTATGATGATTTAAATTTGAAATTCAATCAAAACCGTTATGCTATACTATATGATATGTATGCAAAGTTCCAACAAAGTTTTTATATGAAAGAACCTCAACCTCTGTTATCATTCAGTGAATTTAAGGAGAATCCCATAGCTGTTGTAGATATAAGCAATCAAAACGAAGCAACCAAAAGTGGCCCTATTGATTTGAAAATACAATTAGAAACCAGTACTGTAATCCCAGCAAATACTGTCGCATATTGTCTTATTATACACGATCGTTTAATAGAATATATACCCCTAAGTGGAACTGTTAGAAAAATTTTATAAAATATATTAGAATGCATTATACTTACCAAATCATTTTGATTTTTTTAAAATAATAAAAACATAAATATTTCAAATAAATGTTTGTTTATTTTTATTTATATTATATTTTCCTAGGTTTGTTACACTATATACATTTAGTCTTATTCTATGTAATTTCATTAGATTCCTTTTCTAATGTATTTATATCTTCTAATAACCTATCTAATTCATACTCTGAATTATTATCTTCTTGTTCTAACGTATCTATATCTTCTAATAATCTATCCAATTCATATTCTGGATTATTGCCTTCTAAAATATAATGATGCCAAGCAAGAGTATTTATTCCATCATTTTGGATATATCTTTTATCATCAGTACTACTTAAAATTACTTTATTTAATTTTGTAGTATATATTTGATGTAATTTTGACTTAAATGTATACATATTATCATAAAATTTAATTTTGTTAAATAAACAATCTTTATATTTATTAATATTGTATTTATTTATAATACACGACTTCACTCCTTTCGCTTTTTTGGTTTCATCACCATCTTGTATAGAATATGAATACATCTTTGACCGCAAACCCACAAATTCTTTCATTATTTGTCCACAATTTTCATCTTTCATAAATCCCATAACTTTCTTATTTACTGAGGGAAATTTGTAAGGATTATCTGCAGGATAATCGGAAGTGTCAAAATATTTTTCTAAATGTGGTCTAAGATCTTCATAAACATCTTCCGTTTCTAAAGTATATGTGAAGGAGTCGGTATCCATATAATTTAGTTTGAAATTATTTGGAAAAATTTCCTTCATTATGCTATAATGGAAATTATACATTTTCCATTTAGAAATTTCTAAAATACAAAAACCTAAATATATAGGTTTATTGTAAACCACCTTTACCCGTTTAAGTTGTATCGCAACCATATCTTCAGAAAATATCGAAATGCTATGAAAATTAGGCTTAGATATCCAATCACTTGCCCCCAAATGGTTACGATTCGTACGTTGCCAATTGGTTACAATTCTGACATCCTTCCTTTTATCGACATTTTCCATGGTTTTTCCATATACCGCATTATTCATTAATTTAAAGAAATTTTTTTCGAAACTATTTTTAGCTAGTTTTCTTAGGTCGGTATTAATATCAATATATTTTTTCATCCATGGTGATTGGTTGTATTTTATAATACGATGAACCTTCTTTAAAATCAATCCATTTTCCAAACATTGAATTAAATTTCTATAGTCGATTACATATTCAGTTTTTGGAGCAAAATCAGTAATAAGTTTTTTACATTTAGACTGACCTACCTGTTTGTTTTCAGCACAAAAAGGTAGGTCATTATGTTCATCATGTTTATGGTATGGACATACGAGGTCTACTTCAAATGTATATCCAACTTTACCATCAAAATCTAGTTTTTTTATTATTTCAGGATTAGATAAGAATTCGAATTCTTCACCTTCAACCCAAATAAAACCACCACATGGTAGAGATTGTGACATTGCACAACCATACAAATTATTAAAATCGAAATACATGGTATATGAAGAAGGTTTTGACACATCGTAATCCCTTAAATATTTATTATTAGATTTACAATATCTGGTAACACATTGTACTATCCCACCGCGTATTCCCTTTTTAAAGAAATTGTACATATCTACATCTGTTAAAAGCTGTAATGCTATGTTCGAACTTTTTAGCATTGCGTCCCACGCCAAGCCTGGAGTTGTATAATAGTGACTGGCGTCAAGTTTATACACTCTTTTGCATAAACTTCTAAATTGTTGG